>NC_134483.1:405193881-405433881 GCF_040206685.1 Ascaphus truei | reverse complement strand
CTCTTGTTTTCTTGTGCTTAAAGGAGCAGTTCCAGATACTCTGTGTGATACAGCAGATCGTGCTTTGATCACTCTGGGGTACTGTATGAAAGTATCAACTACATAGATTGGGGAGGGGGAGTGAAAAAATTACACTTTAAGAGAGGGGGGAAAAAGTGTACCTTTTTTAGATGGTTAAAGCAGTGGTGTTCAATCTTTTTATGGTTCAGGAACCCTATAATTATATTGTGACACTGTTGAACCCCAACCCTCTCTAATAGCGCGTCTGAGATCAGATGCATTGTAAGGAACCCCAACCCTCTCTAATAGCGCGTCTGAGATCAGATGCATTGTAAATTCTTCTGTATTTCGCACCATTTTCAAAGCACTTGAAAATTGCAGGGAACCCTTTAGGAAAATGAGATGCGAGGCGGTGCAGCTGTCTTTGGGGGAAAAAGTGTATTGGCACATACCAGCAAAAATCACCTCTTGCGCGTTTCACGCGGTTAAACCGCACTTCATCAATGCCTGGGGCACCCTGGTTGAAAAACACTGGATCACATACCTTTAGTATAGCTAATAAAACAAATTGTGGGTAGTGGCCACTGAAGCCATTTAAACCCGTTCAGTACCTTGTACTGCTCTACTGATTCATTTTAATCTATCTATAAATTGTGTAGAAACCTAATCATCAGCAACTTGGTTTTGGTTTCAATATAAAGTAGCTGTTAAGCACTAAGAGGTGAACATATATATAATAGGGAAGCAGACTCGCATTTGTATTGATATATTCTGTAATGATATGACAAATGTCCCAATATAGATCCTAACATTAGATCTGTTTTTATTAGCCTGCAGTTTTTTGCCTTTCTTTTGTCATTATCCGTGACACCAAATACATTTCTATGTCCCATCTTGTCCTCCAAGCACAGGAGAGTACATTTGGTTCCATGACTCGGCTCATTCTGCAAATCCAGTGATTGCATTTGAAGCCCCTCCCTGTTCACTAGCCCACTCATCCCTCAAACAGCTGATCAATGGTGGGGGGGGGGGGGGAGGGAGTGGGGGGAGAAAAGATAAAACACCCAACGAATCTCTTCTCAGCTCTGTACTGCATCCCAATCCCACAATGCTTTGCATCCTTTGCTGCAGTCTTTCAATACCAGCTTACTGAGGAAAAAGATGCACTGAGTGAAGACTGATGGGTTTGCATCCTATCGGGGGACACACCAAGTAATCGATGACCCGGAATTAATTTTATTTGTTTTGCTCCCACCCTCCCCACCCACCTGATGACAAAGCTGCTGCTGGCCCGGTGTTATCTCTGCTATGTTTTTTTTTTCCTGTGCGTCACCCCTGGGATAGAGCATCACTTATTGATGCAAAGCTCAGTGGGAATCGCCATCAAAGTGAGGATTCCTCGCCCAGCCTCTCCCTGCGACATGCCTGGAAATCTCTTCTAAGAAGGATGATGCCATTTCCATTGGGAGTTTTTGCGACCCATATCTACTAGAGGATTTGTGCGCTGGCTGTTTCGCCGACTCAGATATTTGTCGACAACAATGGGTAAGGTGTGCTGTCTTTAAGCTCTGTGGTTGGTAGGTATTGTGTAAAAGGCATATGCAGCTGCGTGGTTATTCCTGACGCAGCTGATTGCCGGATCTGAGAGCATACAGGTGCATATATATGGATGCTTTGAACAAAGCTGAGAAGCATTGCGGTAGGAAACCATACAGAATGGGCTCTCTCATGCAGACACAAGTGCAGCTTTTGTGCTTCTTTAATGCTATGAGTTTTTTCCCCAAAACAAAGCCTAGTATCTGCGGTTGTAAAGGGGATGGTTTTTTTTGTTCAATTTTCCTCCATCGGGAACAGAAGAGCAGCTTTCCTCTGGGGTTTTCATCTCCTGCCACATTTTAAACATTATTCGCCTTCTATCTGGCAGCCCAGGGATCTGCTTCTTCATTCACAATACAGAAGCAGATGAATGGAGACGGCAGGACGCCCTGATCTTGCTTATTCCGGTAGCTCTGTGATGTGACTGGGTGGAGTGCAGCTGGCAAGGCAAGAATTAGAAGCTCCTGGCAGCACTGCTGCATTCTCCGAGATGCCTGTGGAATTTTTTGGGCACGCATTTTAGACTTTTTTTCTTGCTTTTATGTAATGCATCCTATTTTTTTGCCTTTTCAGCCCAGGAATAAAAACCTGTTCATTGCATATATAGGAAGGGTGTTTTTTTTTTTAATACAAATTGTAAGTGCTCCCAGTGCTGGAGAGGCCTGTACCTCTTGGGTATTTGAAGGCAGGCATGGTGAGCCTGCATCTGCAGCAGTGATGTGCACATCTGTTGGGGTCCTAAGATGCAAATAGGAAGAACTGTAGGTTTAGATGTTAGTGAATAGTTATTACCTTCGTGGAGTCTTGCTCTTTTAATTCTCCGCTTGTCTGGGGTGAAAACACCTATTGCATCTATACTTTAATTCTTTTACTAACGGAGAGGCCAGCAACACATTGCTTTGCACAGAGATATGCATTATGCTGCAATGAATCCCGCTCTGGTAGCGAAGCGATTTATATTACTTTTGTGTCGGAGCATGCTGGCTACCTGCAGCACCACAACGTGTATAGAAATAATTCTATTCATTCTGTAGCGAGATATATATGTGGTAAAGGGTGTATATGGTTTATGTGACCCAGTGGAGAGTCCCCAAGGTGAGTGTTGCATAAGACTTGTCTAGCAATTGTTCAGGTTTGACATTTACTGTACACGTTGGCTGCCAGACGGCCTGCAAGGCATTGCAAAGGTTAATTAATAAACTATATATTAAAAACCATTAAGCGTTTTTATTTTGGAGCCCTCACAGCAGTTAATGCATAAAATATGTATACATTTTATTTAAATAAATAAATATGGATAAACATTACACAAATGATAATGATAAAAGATGGCCATCACATCTTGACAATAATGTTCACATATGCACACATTACATCATACATTTGCAACAGACCCAGTTTATTGATCCACTGCAAGTACTGTACAGATCATAAAAAGCCCACAATGGGTTACAATGTTTATAACATACATTAGGCATGTCGTAGTTCTGACTGAGTGCCCCTGTACAATTTGAAGGGTCCGTGTGATTTTTATTTTTTTAACGTAGGAAGTGAATTTGCGCTCTGTCTGTATAGGAGTGAAATTATAGATTTATTGACCTTGTCTTTTTTTATACACCCGTGAGTGATCAGGAACTGGAAATGCTAGGCTTCCCACCCATAACTGCCTCTCCCACTAGGTTCATAATTCTATAGATCTCTGTAATATTTGAAAATCAGGCTTAAGATTCAGACATTCCCACACCCCATCTTCTGGAACACAAAACAGACTTGTGATTTTATTCTTCATAATAATATAAACTGAAATACATTTATAGATGGAAGACCCATAACTCTAATCATATTTTGAGGTGGGTCCATGGGACCATTATCAGCAGAAATGGGAAAGCAGGAAAGAAATGTTTTATACAAAACATATATATTGAATGATGCATTCTGTATGTATGTATGTATGTATGTATATTTAAAGAGAAAAAAAGAGGTGCATGCCACATAGCATACATTTCTGTTGACATTTATTATCATAAAAGAGGTTTAAAATGAGCACACTCACAAATGTAGCAAGATTATGCGCATTTGAGAGATACATTTTTCATGAACACAATACTCATCTGCAGCAAACTTCTGTAATCCCAATGAAGGTTGGCACCCAGTTAGATGTTCTGGGATCCACGACTCAAGCAGTAGATACGCTACGTCCCAAGCTGTCCGGGAATGAGTGAACACAATGTTGCAGAATGTCCAAACAGATAAAATCATGTTCCACGGAGTGTAGCACTTGTGCTCGATACACAGCTGCTTGTAGAAGCGTGATGTAGCACGCCAAACATCCGGGTCCCAACGCGTTTCGTCACACGTGACTTTGTCAGGGGTGTAAGGAGTCTAGTGTCCATTATATAGCGTGTGATAGATCCAGAGCAGCTGGAGACTTTAATGATGGAAAACACCTAGACAATCTTAACATGGATGTTATACAATGGAAGAGTGGGGAAAAAACAGTGCAAAAAAGATACATGTAACAATTAAAAAGACAAATGCAAATTTAGACAATGGAAAAGTAATCTTATTTTTAATAAACATAGACCTACAGTACATAAAATAAAAGAATGCTAAATAAACTGTGTATAATTACATATAAAGAAATGCATAAATCTAAAAAAATACATACACATTTTTATTCTATATTTTGTGTTTGTATATACACACACACACACACACACACACACACACACACACACACACACACACACACACACACACACACACACACACACACACACACACACACACACACACACACTCACTCTGTCAACTGCACCTTTCAATGACCTGCTGGATGTGTAACAGATGGGCCTGCGTAATTCATACAATTTGATTTCTATCAATCCTCATCTAATTGCTAAGAGCCTCACTGGAAGAGGATTGTGTTTTATGCGGGTGGATTCCAGTAAAAGCAATTTGTACAAAATAATTAGTTTTGGAACTGTATGTTGGACTAACCCCCTCCTGCAGAGAGATCGGTTAACGGATTTTGCAGGACTGCAGACTTTACATTTTTTTAAGTTGCTGGAATTGTCAGTAAAGCATCACTATTAGTTGCAGAGCTAACGACAGGAGAAGACTAGAGGGTGTTATTTATTAAACTGCAGATGGTGCAGATCAGGGCACAATTGCACAGAAAGTCCCATAGATGTCTTAAGAACCTTTCTGGTGCCAGAAGACGCCTTGTGGGTCATTAAGTACACTTTACTCTTCTTAAAACGAGTTGTCGGGCCTCTAAGGCAGGGTGCGCAAACTTCTTTTTTTATTGCTGTGCCCCCTTGTCTCCAACGGTATACCAACTTTTCTCCCTGCGGGGTCCCTCAAATAACTAATATCTCCCCTCAATCTATCGCAAATATCACCATAAAATGCGGCCAAAGATGAAGAAAAGTATTAGTGTTCGGGGGTGGGTTTGGGGGGGGGGGGGGGTCAGGGTCATATTGGTCCCCTGTCCCCATATCAATGTGTTCTTGTGAGTTTTCCCACTTGGAAAGAGATTTATTTTTCCCTGGCTTACTGCTAAATTTGAGAGACAAGCTAATATCTGACCTTTTTGTACCCTTACAATCGTGGACTGTTTTAGCATCATTTAATTCATCTGATTGCAAATGTTGCCAAGATATATTTGTTGTTGTGAATCGGTCAGATCCATGATATTTGTGTAAATGTATTAAATACAAATCATGTGGAATATCTACTGGCCACACCCTCTGGAGTTTCCAGAACACTAAGGTATCCCTTTTAAGTTATATTAAAGTTTTTTTTTGCTTATTTCTACTGGCTGAAACCTGGAGTTAAAACTGTTTCTATCACCCCACTTTCCAAACCAGGCTTTGGCCCGAGATAATCTCATTTCTAGACAAACACAGAAAACCAGGCTATCTTGATCTGACAAAACAATGCATTTATTTTTAAGAAGTTAACCGTTTGCATGAAAGTTTATTAAAATACTGAATTTATGATTAAAGAGATGGTGAGAAGGTCACACAAAATGAATGACCAAGAGGTCCATTTGGGGGAAGTTGAGAGTGGCCCAAGGGTCTGAAATGTGGCTTGTGTAAGAGCTGTATGAACTTCCTCTGGGGATAGGATAATGGTATATGAAATGTAACCTATGACATGGGCGAGGATGTGTTATTTGGCTGCTATTAATGAGGGGGCTGCAGGATTGGTCTGGAGTTGATGAGCGATGTATGATTGAGACTTGAGGGACGAGTGATGCTCATGACAGATTTAGCAAACTAAATTTAGATTGTCAAATTTAGGGGATCCCCAATCCTTCTCATTTCTCCTCTCCCCCCTCTCTGCTGGCTCGCAAAAAATATCCCTGCAGTGAGAGCGCACACTCTTACATTATCCTGCCGGCGCCGACAGGAGCAGGGAGAGGAAGGCTCGCGGCGGTGGCTGCTGTTGAGCTAGGGAGCCGCCGGGTCACTGCTATGTGGGGTGCCGCCGGGCCTGGGACAGGTGGGAGAGTTGTCCCAGCTCCCCCACCTGGCAGCCATGGAATCCCTGAGGTGTGAAAATCACTGTTCTAGTGCAGGGGTGCACAAACATTTGTCCCTGTGCCCCTCATCCTCTTGTCCTCCAGTGCTCGCGCCCCGCCCCTTCACTGTGTGGCATCAAATGACACGCGGGTCATGTGACATCACGCCGCATGACCCCGCAGCGTAAATTGACGCTGCGTTGCCATGGAGATGCTTCCAGACGCCGGCTGAAGCAAGGTAAGTTTAGGTTCCAGAGGCCTCACGCGATTTCCCCCCCCACCAGCATTTAGTTTTAATGCCTTGGGGAAGAGTGCGGGACCTCTGCAACCGCCCGCGCCCCCCCAGAGAAAAATCTCCCTCCCCCCCCAGTTTGCGCACCCCCTGCTCTAGTAAATGAAGACCTCTTTGCATTTTAAATAAAATGGGATGATTGTTCCATTTGTGTGGTATTTGTATCTGCATGCCTTATTGGGTCCGATTAGAACACTCCTGTGCTAAGCTATAGACCAGTCATAATAACGAGTCTAAAAGATTGAAGCAATGGCTTCCATGCTCCCAGTTTACTTGTTTGCATGCCCAAGACCAGTATGATTTTTTTTTTTTCTGCATTTTTCTTTTGTCTACATTTGTTTCACAATATGAAGTTCAGATCATTTTAACAGACTGAATGGGTGTAAATGTGTAGTCATGAAGACTTTTCTGTGCTGATAAAAATGACATATTTTGCAGTTTCCCTTTGTTTTATGATTATCATTTTTTCTTTATGCATTTAAGAATTTGATCTCTGTTACATAAATTAATTTTTTAAACAGAAAAGTGGAATGGAAATTGCTGCATACTCCACTGCCTGTGTGTGTGTGAAGTGCTATTCATTATTGTGACGTGCTTTATTTATTCATAGCATAAAAGCTAAGCGATGACCTTCCTAGAGAAGATTTAAATTGTCCCTTTGTTTATCACCCCGTGTTTTGCGGTCTGCTATCAGTTACTGCTTCCAAATTCATTCAAAAGTGACGCATGAGTGATCCAGTGCAAATGCTTGAGAGGGTCTCGTACAATCTTCAGCAAGTCAGCTCTTCTGTCCATGCCTCAAGCATCTAAACTTTTGGATTATAATATGTACACAGTACGGCGGCCTATTTGCTGCTTGTCATGTCTATTTTTTATCAAATGAAATGGTCATTATCCATAGATCAGAAATACAGGGCTTCTTCTTAAAAGCCAAATCGACATCACTATTGCATGTATTTTTGTGACAGTGATGAATAGCCAACCTGTTGTACCTTACTCCTTCCACATGGGGTTGTGGTCCTTTTCCTTAACAGGAGCAAGCTGCCACTCATCCCATACGCCCCAGAAATAGGTTCAGCAGTGAATGTGTTTTTGTTGAAATATAAAACGGGCTTTATTACAGCCCTTCCATTAGGCTGCCAAATATGAATGTTGGTCCTGATCTGAAATATAGCTACCTGGTCGGTCTCCATTAACTACTGCGGTGCTTAGATAATAAACTGCAAACTGAAGGCTAGATTCCCTCAAGGTTAATATCGCAGTGTTCGTATTTGGCGTTATTACAATATGGAATGGCTGCGATTTTTAATATTTTCGCATTACCGCTGTGTTCACAAACACGAATGTATTTATAAATGGGGTGAGATATACAGCTCATTTGCATACATGCATTTGAAACATTCTCATGGTGTTTGGACTGAGATTTTTTTTTTTGTTGCGATGGGGACACAATTTTCGTTTCTACATTTTAAAAATATGTTACCTCTGCAGTAAGTAACGCCAGCGCTACAAATAAGTGATTGCTCATTGAAATTGGAGTTCATCGTCGTTAGCCATGCGATTGTGGGCAGGGGGCGAGAGAGCACACTTTATTACCAGGGCGTTCTGTATGCCTGAGGCTACCAATGCATTTAAAAGAAATGCCTTCAGACACCAAAGGGGTTAACATACAACAAAAAAGCATAACGCCCATATGACTAAATATTACGCCTGTAATCGCCCAAGTGGCCAGCTAGTCATGGGTTGAGTATGACTAACTGGGAGCTTGGTATACCAAGTATTTAATTTATTAAGTTCTACATTGTTAAGATTATGATTTTTTTTCTTTTTATCACAAGGTTGACTAATTTTAATTTTGCCTAGGTCTATAGTGGCCATTCGCACGGTAAAAAGCCCCTTTTCACTGCTTTAACACTGGCGATATGACGAATAAGTTGATTTAAAAAAAAATATATATCATTATTTAGTCAAATTAGGCCTAAAATCACTGTGTTTTTATTCCCTCACTGCCAGAGAGTTGTGCGGTGCATTGCAGGGAAAGGTTTAAGGGACTTTCTAAAGTCCCCCACCCAGTATGACATGGCATATGGATAGTAGTAGTATTACCAGTGCAGTCCTATTGCCGTGTGTTGTTGTTGTTGTTCTTCTTCTTCTTGTTCTTTTTGCAGCTGAAGAAGTTAATGATTACAGACTTGTGATACAAAGGCTCATTGCACCATGAGTGTTGGCAAGTGTGGGAGGGGAGTTTTTTCTGAACAGCAATCATTGGATCTCGCATAGCTATTGCCTTTCCATTTTCATCCTAATAACACAATACATTGTAATGGTTGAATCTCCAGCTCCGTGGTTTCTAACATTTTTTTTTTTTTTTGCTTAAGAACCCCTAAGTGAAATTCTGAGTAACCCCAACCCTTTCAAATAACGTGTCTGTGATCAGATGCATTGTAAGGAACCCCAACCCTCTCAAATAACGTGTCTGTGATCAGATGCATTGTAAGGAACCCCAACCCTCTCAAATAACGTGTCTGTGATCAGATGCATTGTAAGGAACCCCAACCCTCTCAAATAACGTGTCTGTGATCAGATACATTGTAAGGAACCCCAACCCTCTCTAATAGCGCGCCTGAGATCAGATGCATTGTAAATTCTTCTGTTTTTGGTACAATTTTCAAGTGACCAGAAAATTGCAGGGAAGCCCGGGGAACCCAATGGGTCCTTGGAACCCTGGTGGAAAAACACTGTTCTAGCTCCTGATAAAAGCATGGTGTACTTTTAGATTTTGTTTTCTGGTTATTAAACACATAAAAAAAAAAAATACTGGAAAATGGGGTGTGGACGTGGTTACATAATTGAGTGCTTGACATTTTGTTGCTAAATTTTACTGCACATTTAAACTGTATTTCAACAGTACAACTCCGCGCTTGTCATGTGCACGATTACATGAAATGCCAGTGCATGATGTATCTGGGGAAAGTGGTATTTAGAAAACAATGCACATTTTGTGTGCTATTTTCCCACATTACGTTCATTTTCCAAGGGCATTTCCATGGAAACATATTTTCCGCCTTTCATCTGTCCCCTACTGCTTAGTCTCATCTTTGGTTGGAAACATCTTTGTGGCTCTTTAACACGTTGCTGTGGGAATACTTGGCCTGTCACAAGGCGGAAATAAATAAAAAGCTGAAGGAAGCCGCCCTGGACAACTCAACCCGTTTTGTGACTGTTTTAGAAGTTCCAGGAAGAAAACCAAACGTGGCAGATGGATATTATCATCATTTATCTGTCCGTGTTTTCTGCTTGGTTTGTACACCGTGGGCGGCCGAATGGACAGGGACATGGGTAACAGGCAGCCAACAAGTATAGCTAATCCCTAAACAGCTGATGAATCTGTGTTTCCTCTGATTCGGGTGCTTTGGCTTTCTGTTGTATTTTTTATTTCATTTAGATCGCTATAAAATATATATGTATGTGTGTGTATATATATATATATATATATATATATATATATATATATATATATATATATATATATATATATATATATATATATTAATATATATATATATATGTGTGTGTGTGTGTATTTCTAAAAAATTCCCAAGTAATTTCATTGCTTTTTTATATATTGCCAATGCCTTCTGGCCCTGAAGAGGGGGGGGGGGGCGGGATTGTGGGGGGGGGGTGTGTGTGTGTGTGTGTGTGTGTCCCTTTTGAGGGCTCACATCCCTTGAGGTATATATCATGTTGCCTTCCACTGCAATAAACTTTAAGGTGTTTGTGTGTTATTGATCTGGTTGATCATCTTTTTCTGCCTGCACCACCGTTCAGAATTAACTTTAACTCCAATATAGAGCTGGTTGTTTCCACTGTAAATGTGTGTGTGAGATATATAATTTTTTTTAGTTAAAAGTTTTTTCAAAGCATACAGTTTTAAAGAAACAGAGCTTAATTTCTCACTAGAACGTGCTTATTTGATTTTTGTATCGTTTGTTATAAGTGATTTGCTTATGGTAAAGCGGCATATTTATAATCTTTTTTTTTTTTTTTTTTTTTTTTACATTTTTTTTTTATTAAACACCTGATAACTTGGTTGAGTGCATGAGTCTCTCATATTCCTTTTCAAGGCGCATTGAGTGGCAATCATCATACAATTTTAACTCCGCCCTCTGAAAATTAACATAGTTCATCATATAATGGTGACAAATATCTTTAATTTTCAAACCCAAATGGCCCCTTCTCTTCAAAGAAATGAAAACAAAAAATGGCATTAAGTGTAAATTTTGGCCGGTGCCCTCTCCTATTTATCCGCTTGGACATTAATTATTAATATGGCTGTTTGTCGTTCGTTGGAGGAAATGTCAAATACACTCCATACATTTTTCTTATGTGCCATCGGTAATCTTTGAAATGCCATTTTTGACGCCTGTTAAAGTTGTCACATTTTCCGCGCTGTGCTCTAACTGCTTCTGTTTTGTGTTCTTCTCTCATCGCAGTGTGCAGGGTGAAAGGGAACTTAACCCACATGTCAGTGGTCTAGGATGGCCAGTGAAGGATCCAACATCCCCAGCCCTGTGGTGCGTCAGATCGACAAGCAGTTTCTGATCTGCAGTATATGCCTCGACCGATACAAGAATCCCAAAGTACTTCCCTGTCTGCACACATTTTGTGAGAGGTAAACACTGTATTTTATGGAGGTTCACTGTCTACGTAGCAAGGAAGACCTGTACATTTCTAATTAGACTTGGGACTAATTTTTTGAAGGTGTGATTCAAGGTTAAATACCTATTTTAAGAAGACCATCTGAAACCTCAGGTGGTCTTTATTAAAACAAGGTTGGCCTTATCTTAATTAGGATGTCTCTTTACGGTACGACTGCTTCCAGGAGACGAAGTTTTAAATAAAAAAAAAAAATAATAATTTTATACAATTCTTATTGTAGTAGTGAAACAGCCTTCACAACATAGTTTACCATTCAGTTTATTATTTGTTGTAGAGTGATCATTTAAAAAGGACCACTGGGTAATCAGATTTCTTCTTCTTAACATTACAACAGGTGTTTACAGAACTACATTCCAGCTCACAGCTTGACCCTCTCTTGCCCGGTCTGCCGTCAGACCTCGATTCTGCCCGAGAAGGGTGTCTCCGCTCTTCAGAATAACTTCTTCATCACTAACCTGATGGACGTGCTGCAGAGGAGTCCAGACAACGGCATCGAAGATTCCTCCATCCTGGAGAGTGTCAATGCTGTCGCTGCTGGAAAACCACTGTCCTGTCCCAACCACGATGGAAATGTAAGAGGAAAAGCGTTACTTTACTGAGGGAAATTTCTAGATTTCTACTGGTGCCAAGTGTGAGACTGAAGATTAGCTTGAAGTGCTCTTCTCAGATCTGACTGCCGGCTTTGTGGGATAGATCCTTCAATTTTGGCTTTTATATAAGAAACGAAGAGACCACATTTTGTTTCCATTATCCTGAGTAGAGATATGCGAATGTGTCCAAGTGGTTTGGCAATATGTACGGAAAATGTGTACATTTTCACAGGAAAAAAAGCCATGCAAAATTTTGCATTGCTTGAAAATTTGTATAGTTTCCATAGGAAGTGAGTGCCCATTGGCTTGTATACCTCGCAACACACACACACACACACACACACACACACACACACACGTGTGTGTATGTACATACGTACGTACGTGGGGAGATACCTGGGAAATAAGCTTATTTGCATATTCAAATTGGCTTCCTGTATATCTCGGGTGTGTTCACCGACATCTCTCCACATGTTGTATAGATGATTTGGGATGGGTATAGAAGTCAATGTGTACTCTACCTAACTAGGTTTCCTTCATCCTCTCTCTTGCAAAACACTTTGTGTGTACAGTTGGGTAATTAGCCAGGTGTAATGGATCGTGTTGACTTTAGTCCAATTATATGTACATTATCATCTTTCCTTCATCTTATTATTCACTCTGAACTTCTGCAGTAGTTTATGATTTTTTTTTTTTGCAGAGTGTTGATCGTTTATGATCTGGTGTTTAACTCAACCCTGATTACTGCAAATCTAGAACTGATGTAGCATTCTCTGTTGGGTATCAACCCCTAACTTCTCATGAAAGGTTACATATGTAAACTAGAAACTAGATTTTTGTGCCTGTAGCTGAAATGTGATTAAACATTAATAGAAGGTGTTCAGTGGCGGATTTGAAAATCCGTCGCCCCTAGGCACTTAGAGGGCGGCAGCATGGAGGCGGCCGACACAGCTATCTCCTTTGGAACCCCAGCATCAAAAGACACCGTAGACGTCGTCAACGTGAGCGTGCGTGGATGTTGGAACCTCCACGGCCTCATTTGAGGCTGGTGTTCCAAAGGAGATAGGGGACGGCAGCAAGGAGGCGGCAGGACACACGTAATTGCATTCCCATTAGGTCCGATAGGTCAAAGAGCGCGGCAAATGTAGTTGGGGTCGGAAATCTTTCCCGGTCTAGGCCTGGGCTAATGGGAAATCCGCTACTGAAGGTGTTGCATATTTGAGTGAATTTATCAAAAATTATATATTATCTTTCAAATTACAATATATACATTCCAAAAAGAAAACCTATACATTTCAAAATCAAATGACATGTCCAAGATGTATACCTTGACATAAGGGGGTCGTGACACTTCTACCTTAGTTCAATTGTTGGTTATATAAATAGAAGAAATACAAGTACTTTTTTTTTTTTTTTCTTCCTTCACCCTCCCCCCACCCCTCCCCTAAAATGATTGTGCTTCCATTGTGTTTAGTTTTTAATTACAGATAATTACTTTCACACCTTCGTTTCTCCATTAAATACCTGCGAGCTCTTTATTACTATTCCACTGTGAGATGGATATCTTTACCCTCAGCCCAGTTCAATATTTTAACTACCCTACAACGATTTAAAAAAATAATAATAATTTAAATATTTCTACAGAAAGTAAAGCCGTAAGCCATAAAACAACAATAAAACACTTGGCAGCAGCATATCTTCGCTCTGTGTATCTTGCAAACAACGTTTCTCATTTTTACCTTCACTATTGTTTACAACAGGGGAGCGCAATCCGGCTGCTCCCATCTCTCCGCGCCCCCGCCTCTCTTACCTTGGCTCTGGCATCATAACGTAATTTGATGCCGCGTTGCCATGGTGACGCATCTCCAGAGCCAAGGTAAGTGCAATTTACAGAGGCCTTCCCCGGCACTTTATTTATTCCTTCGGGAACCGCGCGGGGCCTCCGTAAACCCCGTGCCCCCCGCAGACAATCTCACGCCCCCCAGGGGACAAATCGCTTGTTTACAACACTTTGTGCCATACTCCTCATTTTGATGGCTTTCACAAGCCAGTTATCACGAAGTACTCTATGGATGGTCTGTTTCTAAGGATACTCCACTTCCTTCCTTCGTTGTTGTTTTTTTTGTAAACCTCTAGTTGTTCCTTAATTCTCCTCTCTTGTCATGTGGACTAAGTTGTCTTATTAGGTACCATACCTTTCCGGAAAACTTTTTTTCACAATTGGTTCTTGCAATTGTATATTTAAGGCAGGGGTGGCCAACTCCAGTCCTCAAGGGCCTCCAACAGGTCAGGTTTGTCAAAGACTGAGTCACAGGTTGAGCCACCTGTGCTGAAGCAAGGATATCCTGAAAACCTGACCTGTTGGTGGCCCTTGAGGACTGCAGTTGGCCACCTCTAATTTAAGGTACATATACACTTCGTCCGTTTTTAAAAAATTTTTTTTTAAAGAATTTCTCTTGAGTATTTGCTTTTCTCACATATGTATTTGTTCATCATATGTAACATTTCCATTGTCATGAGATTGACGGGGTTGAGTGAATTTATCCGATTTGACTGTTCAGTACAGTAATTTGCTATTTAAAAACATGAAGTTCTATTTATCATTGTTTGGGATGTCCAAAATGCGAATTTGCATTAAAAATGTGTGGGTGTGTCTTGTTAGGTAAAATTGTAAATGAATGTGAACTTTCTCCCATCTCTATTTTTTGTACCCTTCCCTCCCCCCCATTTTTTATTTTCTTCGTTCCTCCCCTCCCCCTAAAATTTTTAATAAAAATTACGTTTAAAAAAAATAAAAAAAAAAAATGTGTGGGTGTGTCACAAGCGGTAGAGCACTTTTTGCAGGTGTTAAAAGTGTAGTTGCCTGAGCCACCGGGATGGTGCACAGACGTTGGACACCGTAGATACGTGAGCTCCACACATTGCAACATAATGCACTGCAGCGCCGCTTAGCTTTATCTTTGTTCAAGCACACACCGCTAAACTGGTAAATAACCGATTTATTATTGATACAGAATGTGTGTATGTCCCATCTATCCTACTAACGATAAATACAGTGCTTAGCCTCTCATAAAACAGAGGGCTTGCTATGTGACAATGAGCCGCAGGCTATGGATTATTTTAATCAAAGTGACAACCATTGCATTACTGTGACGGAAAGGGCCTGCGAGCCAGCCAAGGGGCCAATATATTTCACATCCCAAATACCCTTTTATGAATGCCGATGCCATTATTCTCTCGTTACTATATTTTGTGACTCGCTTACAAGGTTTAGGCATTTTGTATTAAAGCTGTTTTTCTAAATCCTGGAATGCATGGTCTGTCTAACTAATAAGCATATACGGGTGGGGTAGCCATATTGGTCCTTTCACCATATAGTGGCAAAATAACGAATAATGTATACAGTGGGGGGAGGGGGGGTTTGGTCCTATAAAAATATTTTTGCTGTGTATTGGCGATAGGAACAGAAAGTGAGGGCCTTTTTAGAATGAAAGTGTTTGTAATATATCCCACCCATCCATCGCTGGTCCAGATATCTTTCTGCCCCTCTCGTCACGTACGTCCCAGCAGATGCAGGCAGAGACGGGCTATCCTATGGGGTTTACCCCCCGGCCCCCTCATGCTGACTTCAGGAGTGGAGGTGACACAGGAATCTATGTGTAGCCAATACTGGTGCAGACCCTGTGCCTGCCCCTTCTGAATCTCGGGAAGTAAGTATCCAAATTGTAGTTTGAAGTTCAACCCCTTGGTGGTGAGATCTTCAGTTTACAGATTACCCCTCCATGGGTAGGAAGTGCTACTCCAGCTCCTCCTGGAGCTGGGGAGGGTAGCAAGATCCGTTCAGAAGCACATGGCCTCAATTATTAACTGCTGGCCAAGCACAATGCAAGGGCCAGAAACCCTTCTCCACAAAAGGCAACACTGTTATTCCATCATGCAATGCTGCTATAATAAAGACCTCATTTATATACTCCTGGCTGAGTTGCGGTCTATTAGCCAGAGGTATTGGAGCAATAAGAATTGTCATGGTAGGGACTGCCTGAAGCTTCGCTGTAGCCTACTATGTCTGGATAGAACATAAGGATCCCCGCTCTCCTGGACCCTCACAGGTATGCACGCACCATGTCATCAGTAGTAGCAACAACACGTATATATATATATATATATATATATATATATATATATATATATATATATATATATATATAATCAGTACTCCACTCCCCACCTTTAGTGACTGAAAAAAGAGAGGTATTTCTACAGGGCTGTGTCTCCTTTTAGTTAATTTTTCGTGTGCATCTGAGGGCTTGCTGGCAAACAGAAATGGATGTGCTAGCCATGTTGCTGTAGAGGTCAGTTGGCAGAACACTAGCATAACAAAAGTGCCCGCTATGCAATTGCAGAAACCATTAGCCGCGCTGCATGATAAATCTGGCTCAGTTCTAAAGATCCAATCAGTATTTTATGTTCTCTCGACTAAATCCCTGAAAATGAACACGTTGTGCTATGAATGTGAATATTACTATATGCTTCTAGCTCTAGCTCACCAAAGCGTCATAGAAGAAGCTTAACCTAAATTGGTGCTGATACAGGGAGCCACATCTGCTATGTATTTTGTGTGTGCTGTGTGCCCTGGTTTTTTCTAACCTGCACTAAAGACGAGTGGGAGAGAGAGAGAGTCCCCGGTGAAATAATCTTTGGTGTTCGCATTACTGAATAACCCCCATAAAGTTTTTGTTACCTCAGTATGGCATGTGAGCGTTTAACTCTGCTGGAGAACACAGACAGCACAAAGGAGTGTGCGAGGACCTCGGCTGTGGCCCTCGCACTAGATTTAGGTTGCTTTGGATACTATGAGGTATGTAGTATAATTGCGGTACTGCTGCGTGTTCTTTTTCAAGGAAGGCCGGCCCCTGGAACTGGAATGCAGCGTGACATAAAGGTGTGATTGTTTCATGCCTCAGTGCCATCCCAAACTGGCCACATCTTTTATTTTTTATTTTTACCGAAGATAAAAATAAGTGAAGTTTATTTTTAATTCTTTTTTTTTCTAGACTAGTGTCGCCCTTGCCCTCGTCTGTTAATTGGTCATTTGATTACAGACTGTAAGTTGTGAGTGAATGGTTCGTCCTTTCATATGGGTACAGATGGGAGAAGGGAGAGAAAGCCGCTGATTAGCGTGGATCCTGATTAATTCTACTTACCAGATGCAAAATCTTGTTACTTTATCCTCGCTAATCCCTGGGACCTTTTTAATTGTGAGAAGTATGGTAATTCCTTTGTGTATCGCCTTCAAAGTTAAGCTGATGACCATAGGAGTAGTATATAACATTAAATTCCCAGCAATCATTAGGTGTTTGGAAGTGTGCAGTGTCTGCATACTTCATCATACAAAAAGGTTCAGCTAAAGTACTGTTGCACGATCACAGTGCAATTGCTCACAGCTTAGCAGGAAGCTCACTTCTCTACTGCTCAAGGCCTTCATCTTCATATTTCCAGGTGATCCTTTGCCTCCTTTTTAATGGCGTTATTTCTAAATGTGTAACACCGCTTTGTATTTATCAGATTGTTTAGATGTTCATTATTTTTCAGAGGATGTCATGCACCAAACGAGATCACATGGATCAATGATATTGTTCCCCATGCACTGATGTGCTTTCTATAAATGTAGGGAACGGGATCAAAACTAATGACAAAAATATTACAGAACTGTAGACATTGAATGCAACTCTGCCGCTTTGTATGGATGTGATGATGGTATGCAGATGTTACTGGGTCAAATTATATGGTCTTTTGATACACTGATTAAAATGTAATGGGTTATAACATTCATTTGATGATTACTGTGATGATGATAATGATGATTTGATGATCATTCCTTGCTGGAAAGACACCACATGTGAAGCATAAGATCGTATGCACTATTCACATCTTCAATTATATATTCCATTTTAGGTTTGCATGCTTCACTGCTAGAAAAACCAGCATACTAATAATTTAGCTGGTGGTGTATTTATTAACCATGCATATAACGTAAATACTGTACATGTGACTTCACTCCTCCCTTTGTGAAGAATGCAGCTAGTAAAAAGATTGGCCTTCCATTTATGGAAAACAAAGAAAAATTCCTGCGCTCCTACCATTTGGGCTAAAATTTACTAGTGGCATGTTTACATTTAGAACCTACGTCTGTGTGACATAGGAGTCATTTGGTCGCATCCTTCTTTTTTTTTTTTGGTTGCACCTACACTGAATATATGCATGCACAGGACAACAAGAAATTGGATATATTCAGTGTAGGTACCTGCTGAACGGAGTTTACCTTGACGAGGTTGGCAGGCTCGAAGCATGTATATGAACTCTCAAATGCTTTTAGACTAAGGTGATGAATATGGTTCTTTTTGAACGTTGCTGCTTCCTCCTTGGTAAATTAATCCGGTTGCACCATGCCCTTTTGTGCTGCAGGTAATGGAATTTTACTGCCAGTCATGCGAGACGGCCATGTGCCAAGACTGCACTGCGGGGGAGCATGCCGAGCACCCCACAGTGCCACTGAAGGACGTGGTGGAGCAACATAAGGCCGCGCTGCAGGCACAGCTGGACAACGTCAAGAAGAGGTATCGTGATGAATTTCTCAAAGCCTTGTTGCCTTTTGATGTTGCGTCAACTGTTGATTAAACATTGGGTCTTTGTGCGTTGATGCCTTACAACTGATCTTCATTACCAGAAAGTATTCATGTTGAATTTTGACATGGCAAATAGATCTTTTGTACCATATGGTAATTTATTAACCATTACTGTGGCAAAGGGATTTGAACCCTTTGATGCCAGAGGGGTTATCCATGCATGCCCAATAAATGCCTTGGGTGGCCCTGCTACATTTAAAGGGTGTAAGCGTTAATACACAGTAAACAAAATGCCATGCAACTTGCTCAATTATATAACCTCGTAGCAGCTGAAGTGGCGCCGGACATACAGTTTACTAGCAGGTTAATACAGTCCCTACTCTAATATCCCCATCACTAATTTGACGACCTGTTGTTGCCTTTGAACCATGGCGTCTTCATGGTGTACATGTCTTTATGGGTTGAAAATTGAATGTAAAAAAGTCATATGCAATACGTTACAAATTAAATGTATACCCAAAATCACACTATAGGAAATAGTTTTAACCCATGCAGTACCATGATACCCTACTAGACACTTCTAATGAGAACCCAATGGTGTTGAATGGGTTAAAAGTAAATGTTAAATCAAACTTGCCCACTTGTCCATTTTCAGGGTCTTCAAAACACCCTTGGAACTAATTTTATAAAAATGACAAATCTTATACAATTGGCCCTAAAATGCACATGGTGCTTGCTAAAAGTAGAAACACAGCAGAAACTAGAACTAGAAAAATACAAGGTATAGGCAGCACTCCAGTGAGGATTGACTAGAAATATAAGGAATAGGTGCAAGAGAACAGTAGAGTGACGTTAAACCCTTCTCAACAAATTACAGACAAACACAAAGATTCCCAGCACACAAAAAGATGAATACTAGATACAGGGTACTGTATATGCCAAAAAAGAACAATTGTATTATGAACTAAGACGTGCTACATACTGTACAACTCTGTGGTCAGGTAGAGGAGATAAAAATGATATAAAAGCTAGAAGGTGAAGCCTGTGGGGGAAGGGAGGGGAATGACACAGGAATGGTAGGGAAAGGAAAAAACCACAAGGGGAAAGAAATGTGTGGTGAGCCGAGGGGAGCAACGTTTCGGGGCAGAGGGGCCCTTTTGCAAGCCCGTTCCCAAAGGGCCTATAGTACTTCCCTCCAATCCAGTCACACACTCCTCCCTCAATATTTGTTCAGTCGAACAATATGATCCGGTCCAACACGTCTTTATATCTTGAAGCCCATAAAAATGCAGAAATAAAAACGGGATAAAAACACAAACCCGCCGGCACCAATAAATTAACTTTAGCCTAACACATGGGTCATACAGTATGGCCTTCCCTCCTATAACCTTCCTTGTCCCTTTTAATGAGCAATCCTCAATGTTGAAGTAATTAAGACCTTAATGACCTTTAGGAAACAGGATCCATATATACAATCTTATTTCTTTAATCTACCTTTTTTGTGGAAAAACAACTCTTATACTGTACATTGTCTGCCATACCAACATAATGCAGCCTTGATATTCATTGTGGAAATTGATTGGGTTCCTCCACTTTTACATGCAGGGCATAGAGACACTAAATGATTGCTGAGGAAATGTATTCTGGACTTTATAAGTTAAATAATGTTACTTTCAAAGGCTTAAAGCAGCATTTAAAGACTTGCAAGCATTACCGTGTTGGTTATTATTACTGGTGCAGGCAGTCCTCTGTTATCCAACGGAATCTGTTCTGGAAGCAGAGTTGGATAGTGAAACCATTGTAAAGTGAGTCCCATGTTAATCTGTGGTGGGAAGCGTCGGATAACGCATTCAAGTGTTGGAAAACGGCCCATAGGGTTGCATTGTGAGGCGTTGGATATGCCATTCTTTGTAAAGTGAAACGTTGGATAGCGAGGACTACCTGTATAAGGTATCCATACCTTTTTTGTGTGGATATGCGTCCAAAACAAAAATCCATATTTGATCACTATAGCAACAGAACTGCCAAGGTTGGTGCCCACTCTGGAGTGTGATAAGGGGCCTCACGTGTGAGATTTGCATGAGATGACTCCTTCCCCTCCGTGGCAGGCGGGGACAGGGGTCTGTCACATGCAGGGTTCGGGTTATGAGTGGGTGAGGTTATGACATGGGGAGGGCACCACATTATGTGTAAGGTTGCAGTCTGTAATGATGTTTGAGGGGCAGAGTTAGGACTCTGTCTCCGGTCTCCTGGCAGCGGGAGATGCACCTCATTTTATCACAGGAATATTTTCCCCCCCATTACCTGGTGCTGACGGTGTATGCAGCAAGGTACATGGAATAGAGCAGGCCCAGTGAGTCCCTGATCCATGAAGCGTACAATCTCTAATTTTAACACCGGAGGCACAGGGAGATTGAATGACTTGCCCAAGGTCACCTTGAGAGCTTGCACTAGGATTCTATCAGGGTTACCGCTTCACAGTGAGCTACTCCAGCTCCTATCCTATACAAATGTGACTATACGTTGTGTTCTGATCAGTCCTACTTCCTGCGTGCTTGGTGCCTGATCAATATCGATCTTTGGAGAAGATTTCCCATACATTTGCGTTTTCCTGCATTTTCATATTGACACTGGAATGTGCCCTTGTGTTGAATAACAGTTTGGAAATTCTAATCACAAAATAGCAACATTTTAGAACGGATTGGTGCTTTAAGCTGCGTATATTCCGGCATGTAAAAAGGCCACATACCAGTGTGTATTACCTATTTTTACAGACCTATTATAAAAACCTTGAGGTTTCAGTTCCTGGCCTGCATGTTTGATTATTTCAACGGTGAGGAGGAATTGGACCGTTTCTAAGGATTATCCTAAGTAATGTCTGAGAACTCTCTACTTTAGATCCCCTCTGGCACAGGGTCTGCTTGGCATGATGGTACACAGTGAGCAGAAGAATAAAGAGAAACAATTCTAGGTATACTAGTATCAGCATTATCCTAGTTCTAGATACAATGTGGTAGAATTTTACAGAGCACACACACACACACACACACACACACACACACACACACACACACACACACACACACACACACACACACACACACACACACACACTTCTACCATAGACACACACACACACACACACACACACACACTTCTACCATAGCCCTTGGCAAATGCACGCTTTTAATTGAGTTCAAATCTGACTATATTAAGAGTTAATTATTAAATTCTAATCGCTACTCTTCACTTTATATGAGGTGCAACTTACAGAGACTTTCTTCTCTTAAAATCATCATTTCTTGTTTGTAGGTTGCCTGAAATTGATTCTGCGCTGCAGGTTGTATCTGACATTGTAAATCAGTTAGCCACTCAAAAGACCAGCATTGTAGAGGAAATTCATACAACTTTTGATGATCTACAGAAAACACTGAATGTGCGAAAGAGCGTTTTACTCATGGAACTGGAAGTGAACTATGGTCTTAAACATAAAGTAAGTAGTCATTTATTTTAGATGTTTCTTTCTGATTTAGTATATGGAAAACTACCTTTGTTGTCATATTTCACTAATAAAGCCCTATGAAATGTTTTATTTGTAACACTGTGCACAATCATTTTGTCATCTTAAGTGCAACAGGACTTTATCTATATCTAGCAAATGGAAATACTACTGTATGCTCATTCGCATGTCTTAGAGCAGCGGTGCGCAAACTGTGGGGCGCGACCCCCTGGGTGGGCGCGAGACTGCCGACGGGGGGGCGCGGGGTTTACAGAGGCCCTGCGCGCTTCCCGAAGGCACTTAAATTAAGTGCAGGGGGAGCTGCAGGGCCTCTGTAAACCTAACTTACCGTGGCTCCGGCGGCTTCCTCCCTGCGTCGCCATGGCAACGCGGCATCAAAATGATGCCGCGAGATCATGTGACGTCACGTTGCTGTGGCAACGTGACGTCATTACGCTGGAGTGCGGGTAAGTTGGGGTTGGGGGGGGGGGTGCGGGAGTGAGGGGACAGCCGGCAGGGGGGCGCAGAGAAAAAAGTTTGCGCCCCCTGTCTTAGAGAGGTCTGCAACCCCGCCTTTCACCATTATCGCACCGCATACAGTGCTTCCACTGCAGCAAGGGATTCTGGGAAATTACATGCCAATGAGCACACAGTGCCACCTATTGCTTCAAATCCATTTTTGACATGGACCCCTATAAGCTTAAGCTTGCTGCCATGCACAGCTTTTCAGCACAGTCTGGGTTAAGATGCATAGCCAGTAAACCTACCCACAGACAGCTGTTTCAACCTTTTGGGTAGATATCTATATAATCTATCAGTTTTTATACTGTTGTAATTATTGTAAGCCATATACTGTATTTTGTTGACAGGTTCTTCAAACGCAGCTGGACACATTAATTGAAGGGCAGGACAGCATTAAAAGTTGCAGCACCTTTACTGCACAGGCACTTAACCATGGAACTGAAACGGAGGTCTTGTTGGTGAAGAAGCAGATGAGTGACAAGCTGAGCGAGCTGGCTGATCAAGATTTCCCTTTGCAGCCCCACGAAAACGACCAGCTGGACTTCATTGTGGAAACCGATGGGCTGAAGAAGTCGATTCACAACCTCGGGACGATCCTAACCACTAATGCTGTGGCCTCGGAAACAGTGGCCACCGGTGAAGGGCTGAGGCAGAGTGTGATTGGGCAGCCAATGTCAGTCACAATAACAACAAAAGACAAAGACGGAGAGCTTTGCAAGTCTGGAAGTGCTTACATTTCGGCCGAGCTGTTCACACCTGACGGCAGTGTTACCGATGGCGAAATACTGGACAATAAAAATGGCACTTACGAGTTTTTGTATACCATTCCAAAGGAAGGCGACTTCACTCTGTCCCTGAGACTTTATGATCAGCATATAAAGGGAAGTCCCTTTAAATTGAAAGTAGTTAAATCTGCAGATGTGTCGCCTACTACTGAAGGAGTTAAGAGGCGAGTAAAGTCTCCGGGAAGCGGACATGTCAAGCAGAAGGCTGTGAAGAGGCCGGCTAGTATGTACAGCACAGGAAAGAGGAAAGAAAACCCCATAGAGGATGATTTGATCTTCAGAGTTGGTTAGTAATACTTCCTTTAATGTCTACGGGCTTTATAGCATGTACAGGTTTTTCAGCATGTGCAGTGTCAGTCATACAATTACTTGTAGTGACCATTAAAGGCGTTGGATCTGAATTTGGAATACATTGATGTAACGCTTTTAACCGTGAATTGATGGTTTTTCATAAATTATTCCTTTTGAGATAGTACACCTACATTTTAATAACAATAATACCATGGAATTTATAATGGTGGTTTATAAACAAAGCTACAGTATTGCAAGATTTTCCAAACGTCTCATAAAGATGGTTCATTTTTAATGTTGGTTTTCTTCTATTTCATACATGTAAGGCAGTGTTTCCCAACTCCAGTCCTCGGGGAACCTCGTCAGGTCTTAAGGATATCCCTGCTCCAGCACAGGTGGGTCAATCAGCGGCTCAGTCATTTTGACTGAGCCAACTGTGCTGGAGCAGGGATATCCTTAAGACCTGACCTGTTTGGGTTCCCTGAGGACTGGAGTTGGGAAACACTGATGTAGGGTAACCTGCAATTGTACAAAGTCCCTCTAATATATACTGTATTTACCATACATGATTAGAGCAAGTCTGACACTATCTATACCAGTTTTCTCTAGTGTCAGGTTTTTTTTAAATGTAGGTTTTAGATTCAATATTTTCATCACTGATGCTATTGATTGATAATGCATTATTTTAAACATCACTGACGGATAATTGCTCTGCCAGCAAAGTATGGAAATCTGAGCATTGCTTTTTATTTAAAAAAAAAAAAAAAACACCTTAATTTTTTTTTTTATAGTATTTGCCATAGAACATGTACAAATATTTAATTACGGAAATGTATTGGCTTACATCAGATTACACCAAAGTACATTGGGAGAAAGGCAGTAATGTTACGGTGACCAGACGTCTCCGGTTTTTAAGCGACCGTCCCAGCAGTTTTTTTTAAATGTCCCGGCTATGCAGAGCGGCGCAGGGGCGACAGCGCACCGTGTTACTGGTATTACTTCATGGTTTATAAAGGGGACTTATGTGGCCATCCAATAGGGTGCCACAACTGATTTGGCAGTCATTTTGTTTCCCCAGAGGGACATTAAACCCCGGAAAGGGCTCAGTGGACCCTTGTGGAACATTAAACCCATAATTTGGCTTTGACTTATGGTGCTTTTTTTTATTTTATCGTTTTTTGTTTGCATTGTTAATTTTTTGTACTATTATTCATTATTTATTCATCAATATTGTGTAGTTTAGCTATTGTTCCATCATGCCGTTCTAATGCGATCTTGTATTTGTTTTCACTAGGATATATAATGTCGATTTGTTCACATCTTTACCTTTTAATTTGCGATGTTTTTTTGAGACCATTTCTAGTTGTTATCTTCTGTTTTTCCATTTTATTCTGTGGCATGCATGTCCTTGCTGGCCCCAAAATTATACGTATCAGGAGAGCTGCTCCGCACAGATTAGTTCAATGGGTTTTGGTTGGGACGGGTTACTAAGAATAAGGTGCACCTGTCCCTAGGGTCTCCTTAGACGGGGTTCTGATTTTATGAAATAATACAATGTTAACAGTTTCCTCTCTCATTATAAGTACAGCAGGCTCTCTGAGCTCCTACTTAACTTTTTTTTGGTGTTGCAATGTTTGTGACATGTAATGTCCTCATCCAGGTCATGTGTTCACTGCTCAAGCAGTCATAGAGTGCTGACCCTCACCCCGACATCACAAATAGATGGGGGTGGCACGTCTTACTCTTCTGTAAAGGTGATGCTTCAAATGGATAATTTACTTTTAAAAGAGTGTAAGCTTTCAGGCCACCCAACTCCCTGCTTCAGGCAAACTTTTACTCCATGTGCCTGAAAAATGTACCTAAATGGTTCTAAAAGCTTGCACTCTTGAAGTATCCGTTTGCCAGTATTAGTTTTCCTTTTTTTCTTTTGTACTACAAAGGCCTTTTGTTTTGTCTTCTGTCCCAATGACAGAAGGTATGCAGCTATACAGTATATATTCGATAAAATCGTGAGAGGGGTCAAAAGAAGGCCAATGTAGGAGTGGTGGATATGCTGGGGTCATAGGATGCCTGCACATTTTCTCAAAGAACTGTGACTGGTGAAATATCACCATGTAATAGACCCTATACTCCCCTGAAAAAGATCTGTTTCTGTGTTATGAAATGTAATGCTGAAGTTCAGAATAAAAGTGTGAACCTATTTCTGTGGTGGTCTGTACTTAGAAACCATACATGGAAATTCACGATCGGTCGATGTGTGTAAAAAAAAAAAAACCAGCAAACATACAAGCATGTTCTGGCAGTGTCAAGGGATATCAGCAATTGCTTGTTTTTTATTGGGGATATTTTAATTGTGGCGTATGCAAATGAGTAGTTATACCAAATGTACTCATTCACATGCTAATTACTCAAGTCCAATGCCCAGCGATATCAAACAAAAGCCTCCCAAAATACCGCCAAATTGTATCATCTACCCCAGGCTAGTGCCCGGAACCAGGGCCCTGAAGGCATTACTTTGCAATGCAACGATAGCCCCTCTGCCAACAAGGGGTTAAATCCCTTTGCTGCCAGGTGGTGCTGTAATGATTGTGATTACAGTTCCTTAGGTAGCAATGATGTCTATTCGCATGCCGTCTTTTGGAGACCACGAATGTTATGGTGACTATCCCCCATTGTCACTGCAATCTGCATGCAAATAAGATCTGTATCATTATTATTGTGCATATTTATTTGTGAATTGGATCTTAGATTGGTGAAAATATTTAGTGTTAATATTCTTTCATAATTGGTTTAGGCCATGGTAAGTGGTGGCTTATTTTCCTGGTAGACGGGGACTGGTTGCCGGCTAATCCTTTATTAATGGCAGCAGGATTGCTTGTTTAAGATTTTACTGCTGCCATGACCAATTTATTTGCTTAAACCCATTTTAGGTACCAAAGGAAGAAATAAAGGTGAATTTACAAATCTCCAGGGAGTAGCTGCCTCAACGAATGGAAAAATATTAATAGCGGATAGTAACAACCAATGTGTTCAGGTAGGTACATTTATTTTACAAGTTCTATACATCATCTTGTTTCATGGAGTCGTTCTATTTTACTGTCTCCACCAGTGGTACTCAGGCCTGACGTGGCGTGGGACAGTAGCATTGCTTATTTGTGAGTTGAACTATACGAAGACTATGTATGCACATTTTTGGACACTTTACAGCCTCCATCCTTTATGTTGATTCAGTTCAGGGAGGAGGAACATCTATTTGTAGGTCAAATGTATGTCCTATCACAGATCCTAACACTACTGTACCTGCAAACGTTCTCTTTACCTCTCTGATGGGTGAGGAAGTCTTAATAGACTGGTCATTGACAGCTGCATCACATAACCTGCTATTTAAAAGTGGTCTCGGTGAGCTCAAAACCTGGGAGGAGGGGTCACCTTGGTTTACCTTTTGCGTGGTTGCAGGCTTAAAACTACTTTGGCCAAATCATTTGGTTAAATGACCCTTGCTTATGAGAAGTAGTTAACTTCTGATGGACTCTGGAGTCCAATCCTATAGATGCGATGAGCTTTTATGGTTGTTCATTTTGGTGTAGATAGAATAAAAAGGTCGTAATTGTTTCCATTGTTTTTGACAAATGGTCGTAAGATGGGCTGTAAAAGTCAGGACATTGGTTTTTTAGTGAAGATACAGCGATGCTCCCACAGCAGTAATTGGACCCATTGCAGCCTACGTATGCCCTCGCATAGCTGTAACTTCACTGACCGCAAAGGCTGGGATAGCTGGAACTGCCTGGCCATGGATCATTTTATTAGTGCGCCTGCTTTACAAATCTGATTTAAATTGGTTTTCAGAGAAAAATGAACAGGTGAAATGAAGTTTGAATATATTTGCTCGGAGGGAGTTTGATTGTAGATTTTTTTTTAAGCGCTGTTAACCCCTTTGCTGCCAGATGAGACTGCCATGTATTGCCTAGCAAGGAATTACTGGTCCTCCTAGAAGGAGAATAGGACAATGCTGCGGTAGGAATGTCCTTGGATAATTCATTAATTAAATAAATGTGTGTGTATGTTTTACACTTTGCTTTTGTATGCCAGATATTTTCCAACGATGGACAGTTCAAAAGTCGCTTTGGCATTCGAGGGAGGTCGCCCGGCCAGCTCCAGCGCCCCACAGGGGTAGCGGTGCATCCGAGCGGTGACATCATTATTGCAGATTACGACAACAAGTGGGTGAGCGTCTTCTCATCGGATGGAAAATTTAAGGTAAGAATGTGTAGACTATTCTGCGAATAAGCTCTGTGCTGCGTATGTGACATGTTGCATGGAAGTCCATAATGCCATCCTTATAACGTACAACCTATCTCACCCTCAAACCTTAATGGGATCAGCTACCGGGCTGGACCATACCCTAACCTGAGGATTACTCTATCCCACAATGAGCAGCCACTTTACCTCTATGTTTCAACATTGCCCCTCATTTCCTTTTAGCTTTCAGTAGCAGGGCCCTCTGTATCTGTGCATGTTGGTCCTTATTTATATGGAACTCTGTTTTTGCAATTTACTGCTCTGTAACCCCATATTAGTGAAGGGTAACTAACGAACAACTAAATACTTTAATAAACTCTAAAACAACCTAAGTAAGGCTTAGACTCTCTCTAGGAGGCCCAAGAAACTTACAAGGGGGTCTCCGAGTTTGGACACATAAAGGAAGGACATATGTATATTTACAAAAAAACCTTCTGTGTTAAAGGCCGATTAGTGTTTTTACCATATTTACCTAATCTCTACCCTGATTAGACGGTATCGTGGGGTGTTAGGGGCAGTGGCACTCAAAAGCTTAAAACGAATTCTGATTATATTTCTATCTCTGGTACTTTATTAGTAGAGATGTGCGAAGCTTTCCGAAATGTCACCTATATAAAAATGCTTATTGCTGTGCATAAAAAATCCTATTTAACTTCTTAAATATGCCATTGATGCTGGCCATGTGCATTAGTGGAAAATGAGTTGCTTAGCTTGCACTCCAGTACTCGCTGTACTAGAACTAATAGAGGTGGGACACCAAATGTTGTCGGGGCTCTAATCCTGCAGTAGATCCTGTGTTAGTGAATGAATCCAGAAGTATGAAGGCAGTGGGCACTCCTAAATAGATTAAAAAGATTCCTTTATTGGAGTCTTAATCTATTTTTGAGTGCCCGCTGCCTTCATACTTCTCGATCCATGTGCATTAGTACCAGATTAATGAAATGATGCTAAATCAAAAGCACCTCTCAGCCCATTCACTACGCCTTGTGGCTTGACACCACTTGGTAATTGTGACACTTGACCTTTAACCAGTGTTGCTAAGCTGTGCATTGCAGGCCTCATTGTTAGCATTTTGTTTTATAGTGTTTTTTTTTTCTTCTTTCCCCCCCCCCCCCCAAAGACAAAAATTGGATCTGGGAAGCTCATGGGACCCAAAGGGGTTTCGGTTGATCGCAATGGACACATCATCGTTGTGGATAACAAAGCCTGTTGTGTGTTCATCTTCCAGCCAAATGGGAAAATAGTAACTAGGTTTGGTACCCGAGGAAATGGGGACAAGCAGTTTGCAGGTACACTTGATGGTAATATGTAGACCACCTTTGTTGCCTATTGTATTTTTGTTTGCATGGTATATACCAGGGGTAGGCAACCTGCGGCTCTTTCAGCACCTACATGCGGCTCCCTCCGTCGGCAGGTTGCTGCTCCCCAGCTGCTGCGCCTCTCCCTCTCTGTGCTGCACCGCGGTGAGTGTGGGGGGGCATGGCTCTCGGTGGTCAGGCCTCTTGTTGCCGCCAGGCGTCTCCCCAGGTGTTGGCCTGCCTCCTACACTGTCCCACTCCGGGCCTCTCTGTAACGATGAGCATGAGGCCCAGCGTGGGACAGTGCAGGAGTTAATGTTGATGCTTATACAGTATATACCTATTGGTGTGTGTACTGTATATGTATGGGTTTGTGGGGGTGTAATATTCATGCGTGTGTTGCAGCTCTGACTATTTTGGACACAAATTATTTTTTTAGAAAATGGTTCTTCTTCCTTAAAAGGGTGAAGACCCCCGATATATACAATTGTTCAGCATGTTTGATATAATTCGTGCACTTGTCCTTTTCACCTCCTAAAGTGGATTGTACAATTACAAATTAAATGGATTACATAGCATGCCAGTACATTTATTCATTGAACACGCACCACTTTTAATGTTCTATGATATTGGTAGCAATCCATTCAGAAAAAGTGAGCAGTTTTTTGTTCTATGTACTGTATATTGTAAGCTGCGCTGTAACTTACTTTTACTAACCAGGTTGAATAATTGCAAAAAAAACACCATCAATTTGTGTAATAACCTAAAAATACATATGCCATATGTTTTGCATCTGCAGTTTGACTTCACTCACTATACAGTAATTTCTACACTTAATATAAATATTATCCCTTCTAGTATCGCCACTGTTCCCATGGTTTTAGTACTCCCTTTAAATAACAAAGGTGGCGTAGAACCATTTTGTACAGTAAATATAGGCTATAGTCATTGATAAAAACCAAGTCGTAGGGGGGTGGCTTAACCGGCATAGTGGGCATACATGTAACCATATAGTTAATGTGATCCACTCTGGTACTGCTTTGTGAAGCCCTATGCTTCTAATAGCGCTTGAGATGTGACGTGTGAGCATTGTAATAATGACGGGGAGTTTTATTACGGCTGCTTTTCTCTCTTTTTTTTTTTTTACACTTACCAAATTTTGGAAATATCTGCAGTATTATATACTCTGTTAGGGGTGCAGCCACGATAAGGTATAGTGAAGAACGCACCTATGAGCTCTTCCTACAAACGTAACATCTGGAGAGAGGATTTGTAGTCTAAATTCATACGTACAAGCTATAACCGTGTTTTTCTTTATCCATTTATAATGTAGGTTTAAAAGCTGCAGGATTTTTAGCTGTATTACATGGTTAACTGTTTCATGACCTTGCTCTCACAATACACCTTGATAAATGGCATTGCTGCTATTATTGGTAAATTTAAAATAAACTAACAATCCTTATATTGTGTTCTTTTGTTTTAGGTCCTCACTTTGCTGCTGTTAACAGCAACAATGAAATAATTGTGACTGACTTCCATAACCATTCAGTCAAGGTATTGTAACTTGGTAAAACTGCTGTATATCTAAAGCAGGGGTGGCCAACGCCAGTCCTCAGGGGCCACCAACAGGTCAGGGTTTCAGGATACCCTGGCTTCAGCACAGGTGGCTCATCATTATCACGGAGCCACTGATTGAGCCGCCAGTGCTGAAGCTAGGATATCCTGAAACCCTGACCTGTTTTGTTGGCCCTTGAGGACTGGTGTTGCTGATCTAAAGGTTACATTCTGACACTGCCACTTCAGATAACTGGCTATACCTTTAACCCTTTGGGTCCCCAAGGACATTGCTGCTATGTCATGGGGTCTGGCACTCCAGGTGCCCCATGAAGATGTAGCTACGTCATTGATTTTGTAGTGGAGATGATGTTCTGCACTCCCATGGATATGTGCGATTGTACTGGAAGAGGACTCCAACTGTTCCGGTGACGGAGCGATTGTGAGCGCCGGAGGGGCAGTGACACTCGTGTTGCCGCTGCTACGGCACTCAAAAGGTTAAAACTATTCTGGTTACATTCCCCTCTCTCTGGTACTTATTCGTAGAGAGATGCAAAACTTCCCGAAATGCATTAGCTGGGTTTTTTTTTGCACGATTCCTGGTGGACCAGTCAACCAAACTTTTAAGGGTTAAATGTTTCTCAGAAATCACACATTTCCATCATAAATGTGCCATTTCAAAATGTAGATAAAAAATGCGCAGGGGAAGAAATGGTGAGTGGTTAAAGGGAGCAGGGGCATTTAATCTGCCAGGTAGATAAGAAGGCATAGGAAATGGGTAAGAGAGCTTCCTCGGTGACTGTGTAGAATATAGGCCTGGGAACTTGGGGTTGAAGAACTTAAGCAGGGAATCGATCCCTAGCTGCTAAAACTTTTAAGACAGTGGCTAATATATATATATATATATATATATATATATATATATTTATATATTTAATATTTATTTTTTCCAGGTATTTAACCAAGATGGGGAATTCATATTGAAGTTTGGCTCAAATGGAGAAGGGAATGGACAGTTTAATGCCCCAACTGGAGTGGCTGTGGATTCCAATGGAAATATTATTGTAGCTGATTGGGGAAACAGTAGAATGCAGGTAAGAAGGCAGTGCACTTTACTTATAAAAACAGAGCGTGAATAAGGTGATTTTACAAAAAAAAAAAAAAAGGTTAGGGAATGCACAATTAACAAAACAAAACAAAAAACAACACTAGTAAGAAAAGACATTACTGGGTGCTTCCGGAGAAACAAGCTGCCACTTATCGACGTTACTTCTGTGGTAGTGTGGAAATTGAGCCTGAGAATTGGATTGTGGTATGGGGTCTGAGACACATTATGATATACTAAGACTTCTCTGGTCACAAAAGGGTTAATCAGTTTGTGAACGGTTTGTAAGGAATGTATGAGGAGGTCGGGGAGCATGAGATCGTGATGTAGACTCTAGACCAAAAGAGAAGGGTTACGGTTAGAAACTCTCAGGGTCATATGCAACTAACAAGACTACAGTTGTAGAAATAGTGGGTGAAAAGCTCATTTGTTTAGCTTGGCATAATAAGTGTTTTTCATTATCCTTATGTAGCACTGCTTCTCCCCCCCCCCCTTTCTGGGAGATATGCCCCTGCTACAGGTGTCTGCTTGTGCAACTACCTGTTGGTGGCCAAGAGATGCTGAGTTTCTGTGATGTTGTGGGGAAACAGGAGAGGCTTTAGGTGTAAGATGCTCAGCTCCTCTGTAGTGCAAGTGCCTCCATCCACCGCAGGCTTCAGCTTTACTGGAGACAGTCCCCATGGTGAAACCAGTCTTTCATCCAACACCCCTTTCTCCCCTCCCCCCCCCCCCCCCCCCGATGGCCTGTAGACTCCGGCAAGGGGTATATTAAAACAGAAACTTCTTTGTTGCATCCACTGCAGACAGTATGGTATACAGTTCTCTTTGCACAGGTTCCAAACCTGTAGATGGTACCTAGACCAGTACTGGGGCTTGAGGCCTGGCAAGCTGCTATGTACTCCTCGTCAGCCCCCTGATGGGGCTGGGGGCAATGTCTCAATCCCAAGTAGGAGAGATCCAAACTGACTAACTTTTGGAGCTGCCCCTTCCTTAGTGCAGAAGGGGAGGGCACCAGGTCTGCACCCAGGATTGGGTAATACACAGGCCAAGTCCCACCTCAACTCCTGCCATTCAAGGAAGCTGCATGAGGAGGGGTAAACCCAAGATGGGTGCCTGGCACAGCCTGCAGCTACCAGGACTTAAATGATGGGGGTTGGGGAGGGGGGCACAGAAGGATAGCCAGAACTAGCCATGGCTACACTTTGTATAGGCATTACATTAGTTTAGCTGTATAAAAATGGTGCAATATAGCCAGTGATTTTGATATATGCAAATAGTTTTGTGCTTTTAGTATTCAGACCAAGCCTGTGAGATTTTTGCCACTTTGGTCTCCATGTAATTGGTTGTAATAAATCATTATTTTATTCTACTAATTTTTGGACAATCAGTATTTTTGATTTTCTACTACCACAGTTTTGGCGTCACGAACAGGAGCAAAATAATCTCAAGGCACTCCAAGGGTTGTGATATGAGTGTATAGTATTTATTTCTCACATCCAACCTTTCGGTCTTAAAGGGTAACTCTGATGAAGGTCAGTGAGGCAGAAACATTGGTCTTTTGGTTATGTGACATAAATACTACACTCTAATATCAATCCAAAGTGGTTGGCTTTGTACTGTGCCTATTCACTAATTGGCTTACCACAGCTGGTACATCTACTACTGATCTATTGATGAGGTTGATGGAAAGGAGTAATTGCTCAGATAACAATATCCCTTGTTTGAATTTCAAGGACAAGATGAGGGTTTTGCTGCACTTTGAAACCAAAAAGTGATATTGTTTGTAAGAACATGATATCCACTGCTATAGACTGACGTCGAATTTCACAAGTTGGACACTTCACATGTTTAATTTCACACCAAAAAAATGAAGACAGAGAAATTAAAGTCAGCCACAACTTATTTTTCTTAAAGATGAGTAGTTTTACATTTTGATATTTCCTGTCGTATTTTAGGTTTTTGATGGCAGTGGGTCATTTTTGTCCTACATCAACACTTCTGCCGACCCACTCTACGGGCCTCAGGGACTGGCCCTGACATCGGATGGCCACGTTGTTGTAGCAGACTCTGGAAATCATTGCTTCAAAGTGTATCGATACTTACAGTAACTAAAAGGCCACAGCTTTGTGGATGCACTGCACTGGATATGAACCGACTGCACTTCATGCAAGATGGATGGAAGTATCCCCTAAGACACGCTTCATCCGAAGTGATCTCCAAATGACCTTCCTTTATTTAATTCTTAACCAACCATGTTTACGTTTTGGCGATGGCTCCCTGCTCTTTAATATGTTTTATCACTATGGATTTAAAATAAACTCTCTGGCTTAACAGTGGATGGCATCAATGTGCTAGAAGAAACCTTAACACACATGCAAACGACTCCTTGTGCACTTAGATCTAAGACGTCTTAGAATATTTACTCATGGAAGGGGTGTTCCACTATAGAGCTTCCACATATTATAACCTATCGTTGTCCTGCATTATTTCCCCAGCACTGAAGTCTGGATGTCTTCTAAATATTTGTATCCTGGTAGGTATTGCTGTTTAAAAGAAAAAAAAGAAAAGAAAAATTGTCTAAGTATACTTTAGTACATCATAGTAAAGCTGTGTATTCAGTGCAAAATCTTACACACTGTTGTTGTTCTCACATTTGTAACCATTACACCAGATTATACAGCGATATACACATCTATTTATGTTGTGGTATACTGATAGAGGGCGCATGATGCAATACATGAAGTTGTTTCAATTCATGAATTGACCATATATATTTTTTGTTTTTACAAAATGGACAAATATGCCAACTTTCATATGACTCGATTAGAAGATTCGATTAGAAGATAGGTATGGGTAGGCCAATATAATCCCCAGCAACATCTTGCATACTTACTTTCTTCCTTGTGAAAGACATCGTTAAATAGAAATGTAAGTGTCTCCTTTTTAATAGCTTGAAAGCAGAAAGATAACGGGGGGGTTATTTATGAAGCTATGATAGTGCCAATTGACTTAAGTAGGTATTTGTGTGCGATCATGGCCTGATCTGCACTATCCTCGTTTAATAAATAGCCCCTAACGAGTGTGGCCTTGTATGGGAGGAATAGCCATATGTATGTTGTTTTGGACCAATCTTACATGGCAGCCGTACTTGTGAGTAAGTTGGGGTACTAGCTGTGGTACATTCCTTTCCAGATTTTGCGGCACACAAACAAAACTAGGACTAGACCCTTGCACGGGGATAACTAGGGAAAAGCTTTACATTTATGGACATTTTCTTCCAATTACACCCCTTGCATCACATTGCTGCTAGGCGAGATACAAATGATGACCAGAGGGGGAAAAAAAAATAAGCATTGTTTTTGAATGGATGTCTTCCGACTGTAAAATTTGAGCATAAAACAGAGGCAGATTTATCAAAGCAAAAGCCCCAGTTTTAAAGGCAGGAGGTTTTGATAAATCCACCCAACAGATTTTGGAGGAAAAAACTTGCGAAACTTTTGAAATTGCGCCTTAAGTCTTTACAATTTCACATTTGATCAATAAACTGCAAAATCATTTCTGCCATGAAAGCAACTGTTTTGTACATTACACATATATCACGTATTTCTAAATGTTTTTGTGGAGTATTAAAGAATAGAATGTTGCTCTAGGACAGTGGTTTCAACCCTGTTTTGGTTATAATTATATTGTGAAATTTTTCGCAACATGTATGTATGGATGTATGTGTTTTTACTTTCAACACCCTCTTGTCAACTTCTGGCTGGGTCTAAGTTGCGGGTCCCCTTCGCCGCCGGGTAGGTCTCTGACAAGCAACTTGTACAGCACCCATTTGGGATGAAAACGGAACCCCAGATGAAAAACACTGATCTAGGAGTTGTGATTCAATTTGCTAGTTTTTGTTGTTGTTATATGTGCATTTGATTTGGTGCTTCATACATTAGAGTTGTCAAACCTTAATTCGCCCCCCCCCTCCCACAAATCCATTCATAACTCAAACCCTCTGTGCTGGTCCATCCTGCAGCATCTGCCTGCTCCAGCACCAAAGGGTTTAAAACATATTGTAAAAGCAAATTTACAGATAGTAGAGGACTGACTAGGTTTATGGTGAACCAACGTAACACAGATCTGTGCATGAGATTGATCGTACTAATGACTATTTTAAAATGAGCAAGTTAGATCATAATACGGCTGAAATGAATTTTTCATTTTATTCAGTGTCAATTTTCAGGCGATTTTAGAAGGGTAGCAATGAGGGATCCTGTGAAGTACACAAGTCAAGTACCCCAACAACACACCTACAAAGTGCAGTCTGCTAGTTGTGTGCAGTGTTGAATTTGGCAAATTCCCAGAGACAATTGTAACACACCTGGGAGCCAGGCCAATGATCCTAAATCGTGCAGACCACTTTTGTAATACATCGCAACTTGCACTGAACAGGAGAAAAGTTAGTATAAAACAAACTGTGGTAGCTGCATGACAAAAAAAAAAACCATATGTAATCCATTTAGCTATTTTTAATGTATAATAATCCATCCCAAAAAACTTACAAATATTTGCCACTCAGTTAGCCTAATATTATTGGAATTACTTTTATGGGCTGTTTCTCATAACAACAAAATGTCAGTAGTAACATGGGGTACAGCTGGTTTGTAACTACAAAGTATATTATGCGTAATGTTTGCAGGATCTCCAAAGTTCCACTTTGAGGGAACAGGCCAATCACAAGTTCCCATACGCCAAACCCAGTTTCAATTTACCTCTGCTAATTTGCATTAATTCAGATGTCACGGTTATCTGTGTGCTCCTGCCATGTATGAAGTGCTTGCATGGTAATGTGGTGTGAGAACATGAACAATTATTGGCATGCAGTGTTCAACAAAAAATTCTGACCAATGTATAAGGAGAGTCTTGTTCTTGGAGTACTGTATATGGGACATTGAATGCTGATATACAAGCTCTCTACTGTAAGGTTTTCTAACTAAGTAAAAATCACACACGGCTGAAAGGCCCCCCCCTCCCCCCTTTTTCCCCCTTTTTCCCCCCTTCTATTTAATGCGCAGAAAACACTACAATCCAATAACTCGTTTTATAAATGATCTTTAACATGTTGCATAAAGCCTGCTTGACCTTGACCTTGTGTTTCTAGTACAAAAGTGGGGTTTCTTTGTTATATATTTTGGCTGAAAAAGACCAGTCCTACATTTGAAATCTTGACCACCTTTCAGAACCTGAACATCCCCTGCGTGTTCTGGGTCAGTCATAGGGACAAACGCCAACTCTAAAAAGCTAGTATACTCTTCCCGTTTATAGCTCACCTGCAGAGCTTTTAGCCAAAATATGTACGGTAACAAACACCAGTTTAAAAAGGAAATACCAGAGCATTAAGTTAGCAGGTCTCCCCAATACGACTCCTTTAACATTTTGGGGTCCATGTGATGCCCCTTTTTCATCATATTTTTAAATTTTATTTATAAAGGCCCAAATTACTGCGGTAGAGTCTTCAAATGGCAACTTATGCTGTTAATATTCTCCACCTCCCCTCCATCAGGCAGCACAGAAGAACTGTTTTCCATGCAAAATACAAAAAGCATCTTGCTGGGGAAAAAAAGTCTTATGAGAAAATTTAGATAAGGTTCTTGGAGGTTTATCTAGCGGCCATATTCATTTAGGGTTATGGCTTGCGTTTAAAAATAAAATACTGTTTAAAATATCAGAGCAAGGCATAAACTAGAGAAGTGATAACAATATTGTGACAATCTTTCAAAAAAAGAAACCTGCCCTTATAATGATAATATATTGAAGGCTTGTCAAATACAGTTTACAAATAAATAATTGATGGTAATGTTTTGCAGGCTTTAATATGCGCCAGTGTGACCAATCCCACCATTATCAGCTGAAACCTCCTACTGATGACAATGGGGGTTTTAGGCTGAAAGCCATGGGATTGGTTGCTTCAGAGCATACTGAAAGAAGCCCTTACAGAGATGTACAGTATTGAAAAAAAAAGCCCTTAAAGATGTGTGTTGGAATTATCTTTTGCTACTAATTTATGATCACAGCTCAGCCGCCCTCTTACTATGTACAGTGGATGTACCAAACTGTTTTCCAACAAACCAGTCTGTGGTGACCTAATTGGTTCATAGACAGAGGATGAGACACGCACTCAATATCAATGGTAATAGAGGTGGGGTACTTAGCTGCCGGTGCGCTGGTCCTGGGGAGCTCCTGTAGTCCCAAATGTTCCAGTACAAAGAAGAAGAAGCAGGCATTTTACTTTATGGCATATTAAACCTCCTTTTGAGTAAGACCGTGTGCCTGCTTCTTCTTCTTTGACCTAATTGGTTCACCATTCCTTAGGCCACTAAAAGATTGAAGAAGACTTGTTCGTTGTCTGGTTGAGGAGAGGTGGAATTTATGCATGTTTTGCGTAATACATTTTAATTAATATTTTGGTATTAAGATATTGGGCATCTTTTTCAGACTATTGTGTGGCATACCAGGCTCTATATACTGACATGTTAAGATAATGCACTTGCAGTGTATGTGCTGCTTTTACTGAGCGAGTGCAAATTGATGATCATCCACTTTCTCTCAGTACTCGGTAAACTAACCCCATTTAGTAAAGTAGCATACGTTACCCAAAATATTTGGATTGATTTGTGGTGATATTCTTTATTTATAGACACATTTATTATAAATAGTGTGAATGTAACAGAGTTTGTTACTCTTAATATTTTTAACAACATTTATTCCACCCATTGTTTTCCAAAGAAAGTATAATGATCATACTGCTGCAGTAGCATTGGGCATGTTATAGGTATGCCTGTAGTGTCTAAACACAAACCAGCAATAAATCCATAGCATGTTCGAAGTATCAGCAAGATGACATACAAAACAGAAGTTCTACCTTCTACTAATCACAACCTTCTTAATCATACATTACTGCATTTGCTTGGCAGAGTATCTGTGTGTACCATGTGTGATGTGCTGTTCCACTTTCCTATTGGTAGACCTTGGACTGGCCTTATGTGACAAGCGTGTGTGAAAGTTGTGAGGAGCTTAACCTAGCAATTATCTGCAGAATTCAGTGATTTTCCTCTGTGTGCATTCGAGACAAGCATCGTACTAATCACAATCCTGAAAGGGCACAGAGGGGAGTTTCCCGTAAAGTGCACAAAGCACTTTCTGTAGGACAGAAGTCGAAGTGTGATGGAACAGTTGCATCATCCTTTTTTTTTTTTTTTTTTTTTTATCTACATACCTAAACTTTTAAGATCCTATACAAATTAAGATTTGGAAGGGACTACATTAAAGTGGTCATTTATATATATTTTTGTTCTTAGAATGTAAATGTGCCATAAAGCTAAAATGCTGTCAAAAGTGCTCTATTACCAAGTTTAGAAGGAGTCTAGAATTCTTTTAGGAAACCAAATGTAGTTAGACTGTATGGACCTTTGATCGCTGCCCTTGGGCAATCTGCACCAATCACCAAAATCACTCCAAGAGCCAGGAAAGTACTGACACGTTGTTTTGTGTGTTGTAATTTATATTTTCTTGTTGGAGAAAAGAAATATGTGGAGTAATCCAAGATTAAAAAATCCTTTTCAATAATAATCTAAGCGGAACATAGATTTATCTCATCCACAATATATTCTTTGTAAACACAAGGTGCTCTTGCATTTCTTGTATGAATGCAATAAAAGCACTAATCCATAGGACACAATATTTAACGGGGACAAATGCAGATAGATGGGAACATTTACCAGTTCAAAGTATCTAGTTATTTGACTGTACAAAACTCCAGAGCAAAATGGGACCAACACTTTAAGAACTCAAACACGTGGTGTATGTCAGGGGGGCTCAACTCGAGTCCTCAAACCCCGCCCAACAGGTAGGTTTTCATGATATCCCTGCTTCAGCCCAGGAGGCTCAGAGGCTCAGTCTTCGAATGCATCACCTGTGCTGAAGCAGGGATAATTTGAACGGGGGCTTGAGGACTTAAGTTGAGCACCCCTGGTGTCTGTTATACTATTTCTGTGATTTTGTCCACTCCCATAAGCAGCGCATTGATATGTCACCTGCATGTTGTCCAGCTGTGGAGCGATCCACTGATCTCTTATACAGTACGAACGTACACATCTGGTTGTGTAAAGTGCTTTACGTATTGTGCTTACTTTTACTAGACCTACGCAGATGTCACTAACCCATTTGTTTATTTCGGTCCAACTACCTTGGTTCAGTGTTGCTTACTAACAATAGCAGGCCATTGGGAACCGGAGTTGCATATTGCTTACATATAACACTATATTTGAAATGCGGGTGAAAACTTTAAAAACCCAAACCTCTAGTAGGTGCTCTTTTCCTAATGCAGTGTATAGTCCAAATAATAGTGTCTGCTGTTTAATTTTGTAACCAGCATTGCCCGAGTGCACCTGTTTGGCCAAATTGGACCCACGTGGAAAAGCCAGAGATCGTTACGATGGAAATCGCAATTTCACATTGGCAGCATACTGCATTTGTCGACTCTACGTACAATACAGGGGTTAACAGTTATCCATGTCAATAGGACATATTGATCATGTTGGTTAATTCATAACTTCCTTAAGGCATTCTGGAACTTGCAGTGCTGTTTGATTGTTTTTTTCCCCCCTATAGAGCAAAATGAATAAACCACAGGATTGGATAACTAGTCCTTTCTGACTTTGAGTCCAGCACACTTCTACTTCATGTTTTATATAACAAGACAGCATGTTCATTGTGTAAAAAAAACATGATTGTGCTTAGTTTTTTGGGGAGAGCATCTAATTGTTTGTAAATTGTGCAGTATACACACGTGTTCCATGATATTATGCTAGACTGACCACATTATACCAGGGCTAGTGTTGGGAACTAGCAAAGTCAAATTTGGATTTACACATTAAACTACAATAGATTTCCCCTCTGGCAAGATGGTCATCTACCACATTCATGTGATTTTACGCTTGTATATTACTTTATATAAGGGTTACGAAAAGTCTTGTTCGTATACACACAATGAAAGGGATTGGGTTTGCAAACTTAGTTTATTGGAGAACGGATGTGTTTCTTTACTCATAATAAGATACACTGCAGATTTGAATGTCTGTAAACACACACATTACCACTTCAACTTGTTTTGGGTATGCAACATAGCTGTGAATTTCAGGATTATAATTTCGGTTAATCAGATCTGCAAGGATCTCATGCTGCCATTATAGACTCCAAGTGCCCATTAAAGATGAGTTCACGTTTGAACAAGATTTGTTTTCTTCTTTTGAATAAAAGGCAAATTGTGATGTGCAAATAATTTTCTAAAAATGAAATGTGCGCAGCAACTGTGTGCTGCGTGTGAAAGGTCTTTGTACGATAAACCGAATGTTTTCAGATTGGCTTAGTTATGTGGGTTGAATGTAAATGGTTTTCAAGGATGTTTGTAAACAGCCTTAACCCCCACTGCTTCTGCATCGTCCTAGAAATGTCCATTAGTAGCAGAGTAATATTCCATGTGCGATAAAGTCCCTTTTCATGACCCGCATTGTATCCCTAAACTGCTGAATGTGAATTAACTTATTTTGAATTTTGTTACATTCCATCTTTATAAGCCTGTTTCAGATGTTTGTGTGCAGGTAGACTGAAATAAAGTCTCTCACTTGCTGGAAACTACCCATAAGAATTCTGTGTTTTTTTTTTTTACTTTCTCCTATCCTGTTTAATTCAGATTTTTTTTCTCTTTACAATACGCTATTGAAAAGGCAAGAAGGAATCAGCCTTTGATTTCAGGAGCAGTCCCATATGAGAAAAAACGTAATTGGACAAAAAAAATCAATAGCAGAGGTTCCAAGTCGTTTTATTTATAAACTGTGCACCAGGAAGTAATACATTGTTACCTCTCGTTTTCAAGTATGTCCTGGGCATAGAGTTATGATGACAAATACATGGTTACATTAAGTGAAGGGTTATACATTATATACAAGACATTGCATGCACAGTTAAAAATATATATATATATATATATATATATATAATGTTATAGATGTATGTAACAGACAGACCAGATTAAAATGTGAGACCGCTTTGCTTTTTTGTATTGTAGTGTATGCCTTTATTTATATAGCGCCAAAAGTGTACTCAGCGCTTCACAAAGAATACAGTACAGGGAATTATAATTATACAATAAGTGTAGCAAAATCAGACAATAGGAAAGGAAATCCCTGCCCGAAGAGCTTACAATCTAAGAGGTTTAATGGGAAACTTACAGAGACAGCAGGTGAGGGAGTAAGTGATGTAGATGGCAGTGCTTGGCCACAATGGGTGGTAGGAGTGCCTGAGTGTGGGACATTAGCCATGAGGGCAGGCTATTGGGATACTTGATTTGTGGGGTAAAATTTAAGGAAGGTCAGTGTTAAATGAAAAGGTTAACACCATTTACAGGGGAAGAGGTGGCAGGGAGGCATGAGTGAGATCAGGTGTGTATGTCTAGCTTCAGGCTTAGGGAAGATCCCCAGCAGCAGGAAGGATTAGATAGAGGGTGTAAATAGAGGATTTGTGTGGGTGTTTTTTATTGAGGGGTATAGAAGTTGTTGGGAGAGAGGTGTATAAATAATGGTGCAGTGGGGAGTGGAGATGTTGTAGAGAACAGAAATGCTCACAAAGTAGTTTTGAAAGAACTTAGTTATTTTACTTTGGCAATACTATACCAGTCTGTGTTTCAATTGAGAGAGCAAGATTGCTGCTTTACAAATAAGAGATCTCTTCCAGAAGGAAATCTACGTATTGGGTCAGGCCATTTGCAATACATTGATATGGGGCGGGGACAGGTGGATTGGGACACTGGGCAAATGCTTGGTGCTGCGCTATGCATGACCTTAGAACTTAAGTTGCTGCTCCCTCTGAGTTTTCAGGGGTTGTGTTTGTGCGTTTAGAATTTAATCGCACCAATACAGTCTGGTTATATTCCATGTATAGTCAGGTTATACGCAGCTTAAGTGTGTACATCAACACAGTATGTAACCAGGTTGCACTATACACTGACACAGCGTATGTAACCAAGCCGCACTATACACTGACACAGCGTATGTAACCAGGCCGCACTATACACTGACACAGCGTATGTTACCAGGCCGCACTATACACTGACACAGTGTACAGTATGTGACCAGACAGTACTATACACTGACACAGCGTATGTAACTAGGCCGCACTATACACTGACACAGCGTATGTAACCAGACAGGCCAGACAACAGGGAGGGTCTGCCGGAGTTGGCGTCCCGGGCCCTGTGAGTCAGGGGGCCTGGCCCCCCGGCCCCCCTGCGCAGCTGTGCCCGTTTTAATTTAAAAAAAGAAAGAAAAAAAGTCATTAAAAAAAATTGCTGGCGATCCCCGTGCGCATGCGCAGGGCTGAGGTCTCGGCGCGCATGCGCAGGGAAAGCAGAGTGTCCAGCCTGCTGCCTCTGGGCCCGCTCCCAACGTGGGATGGAGGGGAAGCACCGTGGCGAGCCCGTGCCCGCCAACCCAGCTCCCCCTGCGCTAGCCTCCTGCCCGGGCAGCAGCTGCAGGGATCAGGGGCAGTGGGGGGAAGCGTCTGGCGGGCAAGGAAGCAGCACCCACCCGGTCAAGGTCAGTCACCCAGTCAGTCAGTCTGTCAGTCACCCACCCATACTTATGCAGAGACTGTCTTTGAGGTGGGATCATGTGGCTGGATATCATCCCACACAGAGGAGAAAGTACTGCAGAGGACATCGCTGGATCGCGGATACTTTCTGATCCTTGTCGGCGTGCACGGGTGCTGGAGCGCCCGGCAGGTACCACTACAACAAGTGCACCAACTTTAACACCTTCAATTAGTGGTCCGCGCAGTCACACACTGGGGGTTGGGTGTGGGCATTCAGGGCCTGGGATTCTCAGGACACGGTGTGGGTTACACGGTGGTGGGATACAGCCCTGCGAGGTGCATGAGTAGTTGTACCTATAGTTGATCGAGTATAAGATATAGAGCATAAGGTGTATGTGTGCCAGTAAAGGCCTTTCTATTTTACGGTGTGTGTATTTATTGTTGTGTCCTGTGAGGGGCTCTCCCACTCTGTTGTGATCGCTCTCAGGTGGAGGCGCTGCATCAAAGTTATAAGTATATCGCCCCAGGCTCCCCGTGGGGGAGGCTTAGGCTTCTGCGAGCCAACAGGTTTAAGGGCAGCAACAGTAGCCATCTTGTTTAAGGGGAAACAGGGCTACATTGAAAATATAAAAATAAACAGATTGCATTGTAATGTTTTTTTCCGTATTACAATAAGAAGAAAACAGTTAAGTAAAAGTTGCGCGCTAATTATTTTTTTTCCATGGTAGTTGCGCTATGGTGGGGGGGTGGGGAGGTGTAGGGGCTACTCCTTTCATTTGTCCTGGGCCCCATGATTTCTGTTGGCAGCCCTGTAACCAGACAGCACTATACACTGACACAGCGTATATACTGGCACTATACACTGGCAGAGGGTATATACTCACGGCACTATACACTGACACAGGGTACATACTCACAGCTGTGGGGTGGCAGTGATTGTTCCTACCTTGCTCTCCAGTCAGCACCACGTGAAGCTCTCGGCAGGTTGTACACTCACAGTACCTTGCTTAGGCGCCCACCAGGGGTCGCTAATGTCCGGAGAAGCTCAGTAGACGAGAGTTGCTGGTTAGGGGGCGCTCTGGCTTCTCTCCCATCTCTATGGTCCCCTTGCAGTGGAAGGCCAGGCAGAGCTCACATAATGTTTCTGCTCCTGTGTGTGTCACTGTTCTGATTCCCCGCTGCTCCTGTGTGTGTCACTGTTCTGATTCCCCGCTGCTCCTGTGTGTGTCACTGCTCTGATTCCCTGCTGCTCCTGTGTGTGTCACTGCTCTGATTCTCTGCTGCTCCTGTGTGTGTCACTGCTCTGATTCCCTGCTGCTCCTGTGTGTGTCACTGTTCTGATTCCCCGCTGCTCCTGTGTGTGTCACTGTTCTGATTCCCCGCTGCTCCTGTGTGTGTCACTGTTCTGATTCCCTGCTGCTCCTGTGTGTGTCACTGTTCTGATTCCCTGCTGCTCCTGTGTTTGTCACTGCTCTGATTCCCCGCTGCTCCTGTGTGTGTCACTGTTCTGATTCCCCGCTGCTCCTGTGTGTGTCACTGTTCTGATTCCCTGCTGCTCCTGTGTGTGTCACTGTTCTGATTCCCTGCTGCTCCTGTGTGTGTCACTGTTCTGATTCCCCGCTGCTCCTGTGTGTGTCACTGTTCTGATTCCCTGCTGCTCCTGTGTGTGTCACTGTTCTGATTCCCTGCTGCTCCTGTGTTTGTCACTGCTCTGATTCCCTGCTGTTCCTGCATCCTGCTGATGCCTGGATATTTCCCAGTTAGTGGAAGCACTGATTACAGAAGTGGGTAGCTAGCTCCCTGTGACTGAGCAGCATGGTGAGTTGCATATGTGTATATTAGTTTCATAATGGGAAAGTGTTCTATTAGATTATTCATGGCTATCAAATTGGTAAGAAATGGGGTTTCTTCTCACGTTTCTAAGACACTATGGGGCCTATGCAGAGAGCAGCGCTATTTCGAAATTCGCCATTTTTTGGAGAAAATCGCGCAGAAAGCAGCAGAAAATGGCGAGTTCCGAAAAACGCGCCAATTTTTCTTTTCTATGTGTAAAACTCGCCTCGCGGCTGGCGAGAACCTCAATCTCGCCAGTTTTAAAAATATCCGTAAGCAGAGAGGCGCGAACGGCATCTAGCGGCTGTTCGCGCCAATAAAATGGCGCGATTGTCTCCTTTTTGCCTCGCCAGAAAAAACTGGCAAGAAGCTGCCGCTCGAGGCCATTGCAAAGGGAAAAAAAAGGCGCGAATTTGTTTTTACACGTTTCTGAAGCGCGCATCTCGCCAATTTAAACTCACCACACGCATCCATGTTAAACATAGCAGAATTCGCACTTTTCTGCATATGGAGAATAAAACTCTCCAAAAAAGCTACTTTTTAATAAATTCGCCAATTTTAAAATTCGCTGCTCTCTGCATAGGCCCCTATGTGTGACAGGATTGACACTTAAAGGACTTTCATAGTGTAGTGTGTCTACGTATATCTTTATTTATATAGCACCCACAGTGTACTTGGCCCTTTACAAAAGAGACAAAACAGTACAGTAAAGGGAATTATAATACAATAAGTGCAACAAGTAAGACAATAGGAAAGCCCTGCCCCGGGGATATATATACATACACACACACACACTGGTAAACCCTACAGTCTTGAAAATTGTAAAGCCAGCATTACAACCAACTTCACACTGATGATACCCATTAAGGTTGAAACATGTCTGTGAATGGTTTCTCTGGCTTTGCATCTGATTTTCATGCTGTGCTTTAAAGCTCTGTTAACAGCGAGCATTAGCTTATATGGGCTCCATGTAACAATGATTTTTCAGACAAAAGATGACATATTGTGTGCTCATTTGCATGTAATTTCACAGAATCCCTTGCTGCAGTGGAAGCACGGTATGCGGGGGATAATAGTGAAAGGCAGGGTTGCAGACCTGTCTAAGGCTACGTTTATAGAGACGGCGACGCGCCGGTCGCTGGAAAATCAAATAGAGATGACTTCCAGCGATCGCGACCAATCCGTCGCGCTGTCGCGTCGCACTTACTATAAGCGCACACGACAGCGGCAATGCCTTTGTTTTGCTGTGACGTCGCGTCGTTGGCACTATAAGCTCAGCCTAAGACGTGAATGTGCTCACAAGTGATCTTTTTATTTGATATATAATTTATGCAAAGAAAAAAACAATCTCAGGACTTTCCAAAAAAATACAAAAGATTTCATTAATAAAGATCAACGTTTCGGTTCACATCAGAACTTTTCTCAAGGCAGACAACTAACCTGTAGCATTGCAGTACCATTTGTGTCTATACCAAATAAACTCTTTAACTAAGTTCACAAGACCTGTCAGTGTCTGACCTGTCACTGTCGTGCATACAGTGGCAGATTTCCCATCAGGCCTGGGGCGGCAAAAATGGGACGGCACTTACATGTGGAGGCCGCCTCTTTGATGCCGCCCTCCTTCCGAAACACAGCATGAAATTACTCCGCTGACGTCACCAACGTAATGGCACGAGGCATCAAATGAAGCCATGACGTCGTGTTGCCATGGCAAAAGAGACGCCGCGTGATGTCACGTTGGTGATGTCCGCGGTGTCATTTGATGCTGCAGTTCGGAAGAAGGATGGTGGCAGCAAGGAGGCGGCCGTCACAGGCAAGTGCCTAGGGGCGGCAGATCTTCAAATCCGCCGCTGTGATTGTGTGTGTGTGTGTGTGTGTGTGTGCGCAGATACAAAATACAACACGTTAAAGGGAAGAATAAATGACTTATCTTGAGATCAGGGTGCCTGCAGAGCAGCCGGGACCACCATCCAGCAGCGAAAGTAAAGAATTCTGCAGCACTCTCTGGTAAATATAAATCAGATTTAATGCATCAGGCAAGCATAAGGGGTCAGTACAAGAATGACCCCTTATGCTTGCCTGATGCATTCAATCAGATTTATTTTTCCCAGAGAGTGCTGCAGAATTCTTTGACTTTTATATGTGTGTATACATACATACATATACATGTAGATTAAAAAATGTGTGTGTGTGTGTGTGTATAGCAAATAAAAAGATCACTTTTGCATTCTTATGTAATTTTATTATATGTTTAAACATACTATATATGCTGTGTAATCATGTCGATATACACAGTAATTGCAGAAAGGTGTGTCTTTTTATTGTTAACCTATAGAAATAGGGCTACGGGTATTTAATCCCGTATTGGGTAGTTAGCAGCCACTCCTGAGGAAGCCGTTTACCCTACAACGGCAAAACGGGTAGAGCGTGTCTTTGAGGCTTTCCATGTGAAAGAGAGAGAGAATCAGAGGCATCCCGAGGCGTTCCCCACATATACGGCAGTGACCGGAAGTGACGGAAAGGACCCAGACGGATGCGGAAGACGGCAGCGGGTTTTTCCTGTCTCCTCGTTCTTGTAAGCCTCCAATTGTGAGTTTGTTGATCTTGTTATAAATTGTTTTTGACCTGCACCATGGTCTGCTTTCTCTTTCTCCGAGACTGCTGAGACTTTCTACCTACTTCATCCAGCGCTATGACGTGTACTGGCTGACACACCATTCTTCACCCCTGCCTTACCACTGTTGTACTCCTTGCACCATCCAGGGATACCATAATACTGGCTGCCATACTGCTCTATATATCTGCTCCATTGTGAGTAGGCATTTGGGAGCCCTTCCTTTACTATAATAGTTTCACTGTGTACAGCATATTGCACTATATATTTTCTTTTTCTCTGCATGACATCTTCTCTCCCCTGAGATCTGGATAAGCTTTCTTGCTGCAATAGCAAACAAGTTTGTCTCCTCTGCTTTTGGTATCCTTGTATCTCACTTGCACGTGCAAGCTCGCACTCACTATGGCCATGCGCTTTGGAATACACACGTTTTGTTTCTTGTGCGAGCTATCTAGCTCGCCCGTGTCTTGCACTATGGATGAGGCCTAACAGCCTTCGAAGCAGCTACTTCCTACAACTCTTGCAGCCTGGGTATTCTCCCTTGATGGCAGCTCTGCCCTGCTACTTACCTCTCACTTATTAGTTTGCTCATATTCTGCCTGTTATTTTTGCAATACTGGTCATTAACCATATGTCTGCCCCATCTGCTCCAGGGGACTAGAAATCTGAGCAGCCACAGTAATCGCAATTTCTGCTTAGAGGGCAGACAATTCCAGTTCAAGGCCTTGACGTTCACTTTGGCGACAGCACCTCGGATGTTCATCAAAGTGATGCTGGTAATAGCAGCAAAACACTGCCAACCACATTTGTCATGCCTTATCTAGACGATTGACTGATCATGGCTCTTCAGAACACCTAGCATCTCTTCATATCCAGTTGGTTTGCAATGAGCTAGAGGACCATGATTGGATCATAAACGTGGAGAAGAGCAATATGATTCCTCCTTGTAAGGAATCGGGGGCCACGTCCCTTACGGCGTGACCCCTCCTTACCCACTACCAGTACTGCAGCGGCTGCTGCCCCTGCCCCCCGTCGCTACCCATGCCGCCGCCCAGTGCATACCTTGAACTCTGCCGCCGCCATCTTGGATTCTGGCACTGGTATTACAGACTCTCAGCTGTGCTCTGCTATTTCCTGGTCTCTCAGCCACTCACGAGCAGCTCCTTGACACGCCTCCGCCATGCCCCTCGTTCGGATTGGTCACTGTTGCTTTAAATATCCTGCTTTGCCTTCACTTCCTTGCTCTGCATAGCTCCTTGCTTCCTGTGTAGCCTGGAAACTGTCGTGCTCCTGTTTGTCTTTACTCTTACAGATTTGAAACGGCTTGTCTGACTTACCTCCCTGGCTCCCGACTTCGGCTTACCCATCACGATTCTTACCTCTCAGACCCTTGACACGGAAACGGATTTAACTACGGAACTCTCTATACTCCTGAACTCGGCAAGTACAACGACTATTCTGAATCTTAAACCAGGCCTGGCCACGCTACAACCACATCCCGGACCCGCTCCCTCTGCTGTCGGTGTGTATATTAAACATCCCACCTCAGTACAGGGGACTGGCCTGGTCTGCGGGCTGCACAGCGTGACACTGCTCAAGTAATTCAATTTTGTGGAGTCTTGTTCAATACTCAACAGGGAATAGTGTAACCACCATTTAAAGTAATCAACATTGATCAGGAAATTACTCCTTCCAACAGATCAAACATCCATCTTGCCTGCAGTTTATGCATCTCACTGGGCTCCTAAACTCATAGACTTGGTCATAGGCCGGTTTACATCTTGGGTGGCTACAAGTCAATTTGATGCGTGAGTAAACTTGACACATGCAACCTGACCAAATTACCTATCAACGTCCAGTAGATGTGCACAGTTACACTATCCAGAGAATGAGTCCAGCCTTGACGGACCTTCTGCTGAGTGTTTTGTTGCAGAATGACAAAGCCATAGCCTGCATCAACTGACAAGGGGGCCCTGAAATCTAAAAGCTCTGAGAGGTCTCAGGATATTGGTGTGGGCAGAGCTGGCATTTCCCCATCCTTCAGTGGTCTACATTTCTGGAGACGAAAATGAAAAGGCAGGCTTCTTAAGCAGGCAAGTAGTTCTCCCAGGGGAATGTGAGTTGTCAACAGGAATTAAAAAATATAGTATGGCAATGGGACCTTCTATGCGACCTGATGGCATCCAGAGCAAACACAAAGGTTGTTCACTTTGGCTCCAGATGGGAAGATCCCAAAGCCATGATCTGGGACGCCATGATATGGACATTCACGCATATGGATTTCCTTCCATTCCGTTACTCCAAATCAGTGATGCGAACCCTGGTGCTCCGTGGAGCAGTTCTAGGGGTTCCGCCTGGCTGCTGGTACTCACTGCTGCCCCTGGCTCTCCCCCCTCCGCTCTCTTCCTCTTCCCCTCCTAGCAGCGCACGTGCAGTCCTCGCTGCCTCCTGCCTGTGAGCTGAGAGGGGAGGGTGATCTGTGCTGTCGGCTTCTTCTGTAACCTTTTCATGTGAGCTACGGGAGGTGAGGGTGTGTGAAGAGATGCTGCTTCTTCTGCTCAACGTTGTGTGTGTGTGTGTGTGTGTGTGTGTGTGACAGACTGAGTGTCTGTGTGAGGGAGGGGAAGGAGAGAGGGGGGGAGAGGGAGAGTGATAAAGGGAGAGGAGACAGGAGGGGGGGAGAGAGAGTGGGATAAAGGGAGAGTGATAAAGGGAGAGGAGACAGAAGGGGGAGAGGAGACAGAAGGAGAGGAGACAGAAGGGGGGAGAGGAGAGAGGAGGAGACAGAAGGGTGAGAGGAGAGAGGAGACAGAAGGGGGGAGAGGAGACAGAAGGGGAGGGAGAGGAGAGAGGGGGAGAGAGATCGATTTATCAGTGGGGGATGATGTGAGATGCAGGGGGGCGTGATGTGAGATGCAGGGGGGGGGGGGGGTTGATGTTTAAACCAAAATCATTACAAAATATATATATACATTCTTTATTCAAAAGTATGAGTTAATTATTATTTATTACCCCCACTGCTTTACACGTCTATTTTGTGATTTACCCCTGTCAAACATGTCATCCAGATAGGGGTTCCCCGAAATTTTACAAAATACTTAAAGGGTTCCTCCAAAAAAGTTGGGAATCACTGCTCCAGATGGTGATGAGCAAAATCCAGACAGACAGGGCCAATGCTATACTAATAGCACTGCATTGGCCCAGGTGGAAATGGTTCGCAGACCTAATTATTTATTTATTTATAAAATATTTTACCAGGAAGTAATACATTGAGAGTTACCTCTCGTTTTCAAGTATGTCCTGGGCACAGAGTTAAGACAAATAATACATGGTTACAAATACAGTTACATAAATGAACAGGGTATACATTATATACAAGACATTGCATGCACAGTTAAAGAAAATATATGTTATGGGCAAATGAAACAGTTACAGACCAGATTAAAATGTGAGACAGCCTTAGATTTGAAAGAACTTAAACTGGTGGTGGATGTGAGAGTCTCTGGTAGGTTGTTCCAGTTTTGGGGTGCACGGTAAGAGAAGGAGGAACTGACGGATACTTTGTTGAGCCTTGGGACCATGAACAGTCTTTTGGAGTCTGATCTCAGGTGATAGGTGCTGCATGTGGTAGGGGTGAGGAGCTTGTTCAGGTAGCTGGGTAGCTTGCCCATAAAGAATTTAAAGGCAAGACAGGAAAGGTGAACTTTGCGCCTAGACTCTAGTGATGGCCAATCTAGTTCTTTGAGCATTTCGCAGTGATATGTGTTGTAGTTGCATTGGAGAACAAAACGACAAATTGAATTGTAGAGGGTGTCAAGTTTGCTAAGGTGGGTTTGAGGTGCCGTGCCATATACTATGTCTCCATAGTCAATAATTGGCATTAGCATCTGCTGTGCGATACGCTTTCTGACCAGGAGACTTAGGGAGGATTTGTTCCTGTAAAGTACCCCTAGTTTGGCATATGTCTTGGTTGTCAGGGTATCAATGTGCATTCCGAATGTTAAGTGGGAGTCAAACCATAAGCCCAGGTATTTAAAACTAGTGACAGGTGTTAGGGTGGTATTAGTGTTGGTTCTAATATGGAGCTCAGTCGCTGGAAGCTTTAAGAATTTAGTCTTGGTCCCAAATTCCATTGTTAGTCTTGTCAGTGTTTAAAAACTGTTTGTTTTGGGAAATCCAGTTTTCGAGTCTCAAAAAGTCAGACTGAAGTATGTGTTGAAGGTCACAGAGGCTATGGCTGTGTGCATATAGGATTGTGTCATCTGCATACATGTGTATTGAGGCTTCCTTACAAGCTGTGGGAAGATCATTAATGAACACTGAGAAGAGTAGGGGCCCCAGAACAGAGCCTTGCGGGACACCACAGGTGATATCCATGGGGTTGGAGTTAGAGCCTGAGTTAGACACATGTTGGGATCTTCCTGATAGGTAGGACTGAAACCAGTTTAAAGCATGCTTCCCTGTTCCAGAGCTCTGGAGTTTGTTAAGCAGGATAGCATGATCAACTGTATCAAAAGCCTTTGCAAAATCTAGGAATACTGCACCAGTGAGCTGTCCCCGTTCCATTCCACACTGGATTTCATTGCAAACTTTTAGCAGGGTAGTTACGGTGGAGTGTTTGGGACGAAAGCCAGATTGGAATTGGCTAGGGAAATTTGTCTTGGTTAATTAACCTTTCTGTGAGCACTCCATGGAGGCTTCCTCCACTTCCTGCCCATATGATGCCAGGGGCGATTCTCCATCCCAATTCTGGTTTCCTTCAATTGACAACGTGGAGGTTGAGCGAGTAGATTTTTTTTTTTCTAGGGCGTTGGAATTTTCAGACTAGGTGATTGATACCTTTACTTCAGGACACATTATCTCCCATACCTTCACGGGATCTGAATCTGGTCTCGGAATCTTTCACTTTGGCCACAGTTTACGCAGCACTTTACAAAATGTACAATGCAAAGTAAAGGAAATAAAAGGAATGGGGATAAGCACAACAAGTAAATGATTACATAAGGTAAAGGGAAGCTTGCGCTGCTTGCCTCCTGTCCTCTGGTCATGACTGTCTCTCTTTCATCCCTTTTGTCTGTAGTGTTTTCTTGTGCCAAAAAACATTTATTTAATTATTTATTTTACTAGCTGCCACCCTTCTTTTGAGCTCCGTTAACCTCCGTACAGTATATGCCAAGTGCCTTCTCCCCACCATCAAATTAAATCTAAAAATACACTTTCTGACTACAGGCAGTCCTCGTTTTACAACGCTTCGCTTTACAACGAATGGCTTATCCAACGCTATGCAATGCATACCTATCTTCATTTTTACAACGCCAAAACGGCTTATCCAATGCTCTTACGAAGCTTTGCAAAGTTGTTTATGTGTATATAATATATATATTATACTATATTATACTATACAATATATTATATTTTTATATTATATTATATATTATGTAATATATATATATATATATATATATATATATATATATATATACAGTGCTTGACAAATCACCCACAAATCTACTCGCCGAACCAAAAAATCTACTCGCCACCTAGTCCCGCCCCAACCCCGCCTTTAGTCCCACCCCCAACCCCGCCTCTAATCCCGCCCCCAGCCCCGCATTTAAAAAAACCATAAATGAAATAAATTGAATAAATTCCTAGTAAGAACATTCGTTTTTGACATAAGTTTATTTATTGTATTACATTATACTACAATTAGTCCTTGTGTATAAATGTCAAATCTAGAAAAAAAGCCAGATGTGAATGACTAGTTTCCTGAACCCCTTAACCAGTGTCTGGACGTCCCCACTTCACAATATTTAAAGCAGCAATCCCGCCTGGGATCTTACCTGATCTGCAGTCCGTCAATGTCCAGGTACCCTCATTCCCGCAATGTTATACATTAGAGGGGATGTGTTCCCTACCTGTCTTCTGGGTTAGGGGGGGTTCCGATGTCTCCCGTGTGAAGCTTGAGTCAGATCTGGAAGAAAGCAGTATAGGTTATTTCGGTGTAGTGTAGGGCAGTTAAGATATACAGGGTAAATAAGATATCCAGATCCAGATTGTGAGGGAGAGAGACGGAGAGAGAGACGGAGAGAGAGACGGAGAGAGAGACGGAGAGAGAGACGGAGAGAGAGACGGAGAGAGAGACGGAGAGAGAGACGGAGAGAGAGACGGAGAGAGAGACGGAGAGAGAGACGGAGAGAGAGACGGTGAGAGAGAGGGTGAGAGAGGGTCAGAGAGAGGGTGAGAGAGACGGAGAGAGAGGGTGAGAGAGACGGAGAGAGAGGGTGAGAGAGACGGAGAGAGACGGAGAGAGAAGGTGAGAGAGACAGAGAGAGTGTGAGAGAGACGGAGAGAGTGTGAGAGAGACGGAGGGTGAGAGACAGAGAGAGGGTGACTGTGGGGGGATGGGGTGACTGGGTGGGGTGATTGGGGGTGTGGGGTGACTGGGTGGGGTGATTGATTGGGGGGGTGGGGTGATTGATTGGGGGGTGGGGTGATTGATTGGGGGGTGGGGTGACTGGGTGGGGTGATTGATTGGGGGGTGGGGTGCTTGGGGGGTGGGGTGATTGTGGGGGTGGGGTGATTGGGGGGGTGGGGTGATTGGGGGGGTGGGGTGATGGGATGTCTGACTTGGTGGGGATTACTGACTGTCTGACTGGGTGGGATGACTGGGCAGGGGGTGGGATGACAGACTATGACTGACTTTTGACTGACTGGTTGAGGGGGTGACTGACTTTTGACTGACTGGGTGGGGGGGGGGGTGACTGACTTTTGACTGACTGGGTGGGGGGGATGACTGACTGACTGGGTGGGGGGTGACTGGGTACCTCTGGTGTCCTACACGTTCTCTCTCTCTCATACACACACACACACATACACACTCTCTCATACCCATACACACACTCTCTCATACCCATACACACACTCATTCCCATACTCTCCCTCTCTCTCGTATACCCCTCTCTCTTTCTCCCATACCCCCTCTCTCTCTCTCTCTCTCTACCATACCCCTCTCTCTTTCCCATACCACACACACACACACACACACACACACACACACACACCACCCCCCCCCCTGCTACTACCTCCCGCCCCACGTGGGCAGCGGGAGCACCGGAGGGAGGGGGGGAGAGACACCCGGGCAGCGGGAGCACCGGAGGGAGGGGGGGTGAAGCACCCGAGCCGCGCGGGCAGCGGGAGCACCGGAGGGAGGGGGGTGAAGCACCCGAGCCGCGCGGGCAGCGGGAGCACCGGAGGGAGGGGGGGTGAAGCACCCGAGCCGCGCGGGCAGCGGGAGCACCGGAGGGAGGGGGGTGAAGCACCCAAGCCGTGCGGGCAGCGGGAGCACCGGAGGGAGGGGGGAGTGACAAGCGAGCCGCGGGAGCACCGGAGGGAGGGGGGAGTGAAACCCGACCCACGCGGGCAGCACCGGAGGGAGCGGGGGTGAAGCACCTGAGCCGCGCGGGCATCGCCGGAGGAAGGGGGGAGAAACACCAGTACAGTATATATAAATATTTATTACAGTGCATTAAATTCCCCCCACCTCAAGCATCTGTCCACAATCCTCTCCATGACCGGATCAGTGCAGGTCTTGTAAGCAGGAGGTGACACAATTATACAGGAGGATATATAGGAGGAGGAGCAGCAGATGCACGCGCGCGCGCACCCCCAACCCCCCCCCCCCCCCCCATTACTTACCCGTGCAGAGAAGGAAGGGCGGTTTGAAGTCCTGGCAACTCCAAGCCGCGTCACAGCCAGAGGGTTTTTTATTTTTTTTCGAGCAGGGGATTTTGTTTTTGCAGAGCAGGGGAAAAGCTACTGGCCACGAGCCAATATCCGATCGCAGCTGGCGAGTTGGCGACCGGGTTTGTCGAGCACTGTATATATATATATATATATATATATATATATATATATATATATAATACGGTATATGCACTATATAATTTATGTGTGTGCTGCGTATCTTATTGCCTGCGTAAAATATTTTGTGTATTTTAGCATTAAAAATGCCTTCAGGAACTGAACCTTTCATTTAAACAGTGTTCCTATGGGAAAACGTGTTTCGCTTTACAACGTTTCGCTATCCAACGCCATTTTGAGTAACGCATTGTGTCGGATAACCGAGGACTGCCTATACAGCATTTCAATAGCCAGCACCCATGGCTTACTTGACATCTACTAAACTTACACCTTATCTAAGGGCCCGTGTGAGTTTTTCGTCATACCTCAGTGAATGTCTCTTCGGGGCAGGACAGGGATTCCTCTTCCTATTGTGTGATTTTGTTTGATGCACTTATTTTGTTAGAACTCCCTGTATTCTAATGTCAGTCAGGCAGACAGACTTGAATGGTACTGTAGTTAATCTGTGTCAGTGGTCTGTGAATCTCTCCATTAGTTGCAAAATGCTATATTCTGAGTGGTCTACTTGTGAACTACTGTACTCAGAAAATGTCAATCTGTCAAACGACGCCTGTTTTGTTTTTTTGATGGATTGTGGTGATTTTGTTTTTATTTTTGGAATATTTATTTTTAAATATTTATCTTTAAAATCAAGTGAAGATTACTTATCTTTTTTTTTCCCTCCAAACAAGTAATTTTAGTATTCTCAATTTTTGTGTCATATTTTTTTTGTTTCAGTCTAAAAAAAGAGGTCTAAGTGTAGAAGAGAAGAGAACACGCATGATGGAGATATTTTTTGAGACTGTAAGTTTTTTTGTTTTTAATTTTAAATACTTGATTAATTTCAACAAATTTTGGTCTAATTCAATTGTATTGTGTTACCTATCTTTGCATACAGCCATATCCATCCTGATAGATTTGAATTTTTTACATATTAAATGTATTTGTAAAAAGTAATAATGCATACCGTAACAATAAACAGCGAGTTTTTTTAAAATGCTAGGGCATGTTCTGCAACTCTTGATACAAAACATAGAAAAGCAATAAGTTCTTGACTTCAGTTTTGAACACATTTTTGAGATTAGAACTCAGTAATAGCCCTGTTCAGTTCATCTGCATCCAGTCTTCTATTAACAATAATTGAGTATGTCGGAAGCAAATTGCAAAAACTCAAACAGAACACAAAACCCCAGCAAGCTCTTTTTGGGAACCCCTGAGCCCCCACAAAATATATGTATGTATTTAAGTGTCAAAACGGAGTGCTATTGAGCGTGGCATATGTATACATAGTTAGTAGGTCCTTTCATTCTACTGGATATAGATCCAATATGGTCTTTCTCCCTCCTGATAGAGGTAAATGAGAATTTTAATCCTAATAGAGGTATATTAGTATTTTATCTGGTAGCGTTAGGACTTGCGAACGGGTGTCTGCCTTGTCGTGGCTCGCAAGCTTACAACGCTTTGGCCAAAGGGTTAAACTAATGAACAATTGGTTAACTGAGGAAGAAGTTCATAAGCGACTTGAAAAAATTAAAGTAAATAAGGCACCTGGCCCTGATGGCATACATCCAAGAGTTCTCAAGGAATTAAGCTCAGTAATAGCCAATCCATTATATTTAATATTCAAGGACTCCATTTCCACAGACTCAGTACCACAAGATTGTCGTAAAGCAGATGTGGTGCCTATATTTAAAAAGGGAGCTAGATCACAACCGGAAAATTACAGACCTGTAAGCCTGACTTCAATAGTGGGGAAACTACTTGAAGATTTAATACGGGATAATATTCAGGAATACCTAATGGGAAAACAAAATTATTAGTAATAGTCAGCATGGATTTCTGAAGGATAGATCTTGCCAAACGACCCTTATTTGTTTCTTTGAGGAGGCAAGTAGGAATTTAGACCAGGGTAATGCAGTTGATGTGGTCTACTTAGATTTTGCAAAGGTTCTTGATACGGTTTCACACAAGAGGTTGGTGTACAAAATAAAGAAAATTGGACTCAGTAATAATATATGCACCTGGATTGAAAACTGGTTAAAGGACAGACAACAGAGGGTTGTCATAAATGGAACTTTTTCAGGTTGGGCTAAAGTCGTGAGTGGAGTACCTCAGGGATCGGTATTGGGACCCCTGCTTTTTAACTTGTTTATTAATGACCTTGAGGTTGGCATTGAGAGCAAAGTCTCCATCTTTGCTGATGATACTAAATTGTGTAAGGTAATAGAATCAGAGCAGGATGTAATTTCTCTTCAGAAGGACTTGGAGAGACTGGAAATGTGGGCAGGTAAATGGCAGATGAGGTTTAATACAGATAAATGTAAGATTATGCATTTGGGATGCAAGAATAAAAAGGCGACTTACAAATTAAATGGAGATATATTGGGGGAATCCTTGGAGAAGGATTTAGGAGTGCTTGTAGACGGCAGTCTTAGCAATAGTGCCCAAAGTCATGCAGTAGCTGCAAAGGCAAACAAGATCTTATCTTGCATCAAACGGGCAATGGATGGAAGGGAAGTAAACATAATTATGCCCCTTTATAAAGCATTAGTAAGACCACACCTTGAATATGGAGTACAATTTTGGGCACCAATCCTAAGAAAATACATTATGGAACTAGAGAGAGTGCAGAGAAGAGCCACCAAATTAATAAAGGGGATGGACAATCTAACTTATGAGAAGAGGCTAGCTAAATTAGATTTATTTACATTAGAATAGAGGTGTCTAAGAGGGGATATGATAACTATATACAAATATATTCGGGGACAGTACAATGAACTTTCAAAAGAACTGTTCATCCCACGGGCAGTTCAAAGGACTTGGGCCATCCCTTAAGGTTGGAGGAAAGGAGATTTCACCAGCAACAAATTAAAGTGTTCTTTACAGTAAGGGCAGTTAAAATGTGGAATTCATTACCCATGGAGACTGTGATGGCAGATACAATAGATTTATTCAAAAAAACGTTGGACATCTTTTTATATGGGGAAATGTATACAGGGATATACCAAATAAGTATACATGGGAAGAAGGAAAGGGGAAGGGGAAACACAAAATGGATGTGCCCCCAAAAGAATTCACTTATATGCACACCACCCAAGTGTAAAATGTAACTTTTAATAGATACTTAAAACATGTATTACCAAAGTAACGTGTGATGTGAGTTAAAAATGTATTAAATCATAGCTATCAAGCAACCGTGTCGTTGGTTATTCTTACTATCCCAGTGCCAATTGATATGGTGGGATGTTAGAGACAGGGACTGCTATGAGTAGGGTATTAACCCCTCTGGGGAAGCTATGAGACCAAATGTGGAGTTGTATATAAGTATGTTCAGGTAAGTGGCCACAGGATTGATTATCCTATTGTTGCTAAATATAGCTCCCCTGCACATTTACATAGAGGTGATATCGCTGGTATGTGATAGTATAATAGCTGTATTATAAAGCTTCCAAATACAGCAGTGTTAGCTTGAATACACAGTGATGTGGTATGAAAACGCCTCACATGAGGTGCAGGGATAGCAGGCACACTGACCATGAATTGATTAATAACTAGTTAACTCATATGGTCTTCACAGTAGCACCCAGGATACTGCAAACACTACATTAAAAACAGCTCCAAGTAGGAGACTGACAACATTACATCACTGTGTATTCAAGCTAACACTGCTGTATTTGGAAGCTTTATAATACAGCTATTATACTATCACATACCAGCGATATCACCTCTATGTAAATGTGCAGGGGAGCTATATTTAGCAACAATAGGATAATCAATCCTGTGGCCACTTACCTGAACATACTTATATACAACTCCACATTTGGTCTCATAGCTTCCCCAGAGGGGTTAATACCCTACTCATAGCAGTCCCTGTCTCTAACATCCCACCATATCAATTGGCACTGGGATAGTAAGAATAACCAACGACACGGTTGCTTGATAGCTATGATTTAATACATTTTTAACTCACATCACACGTTACTTTGGTAATACATGTTTTAAGTATCTATTAAAAGTTACATTTTACACTTGGGTGGTGTGCATATAAGTGAATTCTTTTGGGGGCACATCCATTTTGTGTTTCCCCTTCCCCTTTCCTGATTCACTTTTAGTTCACAGTTTGCACCCACCATTAGATTACCTCACTTATGTATATAAACACTTCATTCAATTAGTATGGTCCTGTGATCACTCCCCAGTCTTTGTTGTTTTGTACATGGGAAGAATGTTGATCCAGGGATTAATCCGATTGCCAATTCTTGGAGTCAGGAAGGAATTTATTTTTCCCCTTATGAGATAGCATTGGATGATATGTCACTGGGGTTTTTTGTTTGCCTTCTTCTGGATCAATGAGTAAGTATAGCTATAGGATAAAGTATCTGTTGTCTAAATTTAGCATAGGTATAACTTGATGGACGTACGTCCTTTTTTCAACCTCATCTACTATGTAACTATGTAAATGACCCTTTTTCAAGAGAATATATATGTATTTTACTGTGTATTTCTGTCATGTTGGATGTAGCATTGGGCTTCTCTGTCGTCTGTTGTTTAAAAACTCAAACAATGCAGAATAAACCGAAATCTATTTAGCAAAAATAATTTTTCACACCATGCGCGAATATAACAATGAAATCTAATTCAGTATAATGAACAAGCTACAATAAGTGAACAAGAATCAAGACACTCATCCCAAATAACAAAAAAAAAACTATACAGGTAGTCCTCGCTATCCAACATTTCACTTTACAACGAATGGCTTATCCAACGCAACCATATGGGCCGTTATCCAACGCTCACCACTACTGATTAACATGGGACTCACTTTACAACGGTTTCACTATCCAACACTACTTCCAGGTCGGATTCTGTTGGATAACCGAGGACTGTCTGTAATCTATGGAACGAGTGGGGACATAGCAATTTTTTGTTGTTGAATGCGTTGTGTGGTAGTACTATGGTGGATTGCCACTTTTCATTTCTCAGCGTATATGTTTAAAGGCTGGAATAAACAAACATTAATTTCAGCTCCGGGTACCCCCTGCTTCCGGAGAAGCTCATGCCCGTTACTTCCTGGTTGTTTAATGCCCCGTGGCACGCCGGCCAATAGGGTGACGTCGCGGTTTCTTATTGGCTCCCGTAAGGCCGGAGACTTGAGTTAAGTCGAGGCTGCTACTGGCATGAGCTACAGAGGCAAATATTTCAGGAAGCACGATGTCCCCGGAGCTAAAATTAACAGGGTTCAGTACCGGAGATCCCGTGTTTCATATCTTTCTCAAAAAAATCCCAAAGGCTTTTATCTCCTTTCTCCTCTACCCTCATGTTTGTCCCCATGTCCCTTATTCTTGTGAAGTTTACAACTTTTAAAGCTGCAAATAGATAAATGCAAAATGGAAATTTCCATCCAAAACATTCCTGCCTCTGAACCCATTTGGTGACGGTCAATCATTGGCGGGCTAGCCTGCAGTTTACTGTTTGTGACCATTTTAAACTCCCAAAATGCTGTTATGGTGCCCTGACCTGGGGTCCCCTTAACGGTAAGACATCAGTGGTCCAGCTCTGGGCAGCTCACTGGATTTAATAATGTAGACCATGAGAATGACCTGGCAGCTGCTTCAAATAAGATGTGAGATGGCTTTAATATTTGGCTGGTTCATCTTTTTATTTATTTTTTGTTAACAGAAAGATGTATTTCAGTTGAAGGACTTGGAAAAAATTGCCCCCAAAGAAAAAGGAATTAGTAAGTATGTCTTTTTTTAAATTTTTTTAATAATTTTTTTTTTTAACATATCGGGATGTGAAGATCTGATGTGTTATAAAATAAATAAGTTTTTTTCGTTATATAATATTTGGGGATTCCTGCTTTAACATGAATATGTAGATACATCTTCTTTAGTCGCTTAACAATCTCTTTTTTCTATTACAAATTCCTGTTTCCTGCGTGATAACTTTGGGCAAATGTGTTCCATTCCTGTTGTTATCATCAATTTAGTCATAAGCAAGATGTTCCATAGTTACATAGTGGAGGAGGTTGAAAAAAGACTTGCCTATCAAGTTTCACATATGTTAAATGTAGACTACAGATACTTATCCTACATTTGTATTTACAGTACTTTGATCGAAAAGAAGGCAAATAAATAATACCAGTGAAGCATCATCGAATGATGTCTCATAAGGGGAAAAATAAATTCCTTCCTGGGTCAAATAATCAGATTACTCCCTGGATGAACATCCTTCCCCATGGTTTACTTATTTGGTATACCCCAGTATACCTTTCCTTTCTAAAAAGATGTCCAACCTTTTTCTGAACAAATCTATTGTATCTGACATCACAGACTCCATGGGTAATGAATTCCACATTTTAACTGCTCTTATTGTAAAGAACCCTTTCCTTTGTTGCTGGTGAAATCTCCTATCCTCCAAAATTAAGGATTACCCTGCGTTGTTTGTACTGCCCTTGGGATGAATAGTTCTTTTGAAAGCACTTTATATTTAATATATTTGTATATAGTTATCATATCCCCTCTTAAGCTGTGGCCACGCTGGCGCTGACCGCGCTCATGCTTGAGAGTACTGACGTCACCAACTCTTCAAGCATGAGCGTTCTGCCTTCCTGCACTAATTTTAGAGCAGGAGCGGGGGCGTGGCTATGAAGGGAGGGGGCGTGTCATTAGCTGGATCAGGGCTGTGTGTGTCTGTTTGTGTGTGTGTGTGTGTGTGTGTGTGTCTGTGTCTTCATTCTCTCCTTGCCCCACCCCCCTTCCAAAAATGGCAATTAATTGTGCATGAAAAATAAATAAAAATTGTGCAAAGAAAAATACAAATTCTCTCTTCGTCTCTCCCCCCCCTCCCTCTCTCCATCCCACCCTCCATTTCTCCGTCCGTCCCCCTCCTTCCACCTCTCTCCACTCAGCCTATTCTGCCTCTCTCTCCATTGGTCAGAGCAGGGTCAAGTGACCCTGCTCTGCACTCAAAAATCAAAGTGAAGTGTCTCCCCAAGCACCAAGCTTGGGAGAGCTTACGTGCACGTGCTATGTAAGCGGGGACGGCAGCCTTAGATGCCTCTTTTCTTATGTAAACAAATCTAATTTAGCAGCCTCTCCTCATTGGTCATATTTTCCATTCCATGTATTAATTTGGTGGCTTGTCCCTCCACTTTTCTAATTCCGTAATGTCTTTTTTATGCAGTGGTGCCCAGAACTGTACTCCATATTCAAGGTGTGGTCTTACTATTGCGTTATAAAGTGGCATAGTTATGCTTACTTCCCTTCCATCAATTCACTGTTTAATGCAAGATAAGATCTTATTTGCCTTAGTTACTGCCAGATATTAGGCATTATTGCTAAACCTTCTGTTTACAAGCACTCATAAAGCCTTCTTTATCAAGGATTGACTTAATTTTACCTGTTTTATTCCTGTTTTCCAAATGCATAACGTTACTTGTCTGTATTAAACCTGATCTACCTGCCCAAGTTTTCAGTTTTGCCAAGTCCATCAGGAGAGAAAATACACCCTGCTCTGATTTTAGTACCTTACACAATTTAGTGTCATTAGCCAAGGTGGAGACTTTGCTCTCTATGTCAACCTCATGGTCATTACTAAAGACGTTTAAAAAGCAGTAGTCACAGTACCGATCCTTGAGGTACTCCATTTACAACTGTAGCCCAACCTGAAAAGGTTCCGTTTTTGACAACTCTCTGTTGTCTATCCTTCAACCATTTTTTAAAATTCAGGTTCATATATTTTTACTGAGACCAATTTGCTTTATTTTGTACACTAACCTCTTGTGTGGAACCGTATCAAGTCTTTGCAAAATTGAAGTAGAACACATCAACTGTATTATCCTGGTCTAAATTCCCATTTAGCTCCTTAAATAAACTAAAAAGGTTAGTTTGACATCACTTATACTTCAGAAATTCATGCTGACTATTATTAATAGTTTTGTTATCCTTTAGGTATTCCTGAATATTATTCCATACAAAACCTTCAAGTAGCTTCCTTACTAATAATGTAAGGCTAACAGGTAGCAATAACAAATTCAATATAGGCACCAAGTCTGCTACTGTGCTCACTCCTAGACGAAGCGCCAGTAGAGCGTGAAACGCGTAGAGGAGGAGGCTGTGCTTCAACCTACACCAAGTCTGCTTTACACCAATTTTTAAGTAAGAGTTGATCTTACTTTCCATTGCAATCCTTTTTTCATTTACACGTTTTGCAAAATTTGATTAACTTTTTGTATCTTTTGTTGCACTCTTTATAATTCTGATTTGCTGCCTCTTTCCCTTCTGACTTCAAGAATCTAAAAGCCTGCCTCTTCCTGTCCATTTCCTCCCCTACCTGTTTATTTAGCCACATTGGTTTATACTTGTTTGTATTACATTTATTTCCCAAGGGTATACACTGATGTGTGCCTTCCACTTTTCCCTGCAAAAACATCTCAATTTATTCCTCAGTTTATTAAAATCTGCCTTTCTAAAAGTTTAACGTCTTTGTTGAACCCATGTAATATGGTTTTAGATCATTTATTTACAATGAGACCAAATGCTCCTTGACTTGAGTATTTGTTATTACTTCTACATTGTTTGATATCACCAAATCCAGTAATGCCCCTTTTCTGCTTGGTTCCTCAATACTTTGGGTCATGTAATGTATATTAGCACCCACAAAACCTGTTCCGTTTAGTTGTAATGCTAATCCCATTGTTACAGTCTGTCTGCTGGATAATTAAAATCGCCCATTATGCAAACATGACCTAGTTTTGCTGTCTTCTCCATTTCAAGTTGGATCAGTCACTTTTTTGTTTTCTTTAATGAATAATTTGGAGTGTTTTTCAATTGTCATGTTTTCCCCAAGATACCTTTCATTGCTCTTAATATCTATATTCCCACCTTTTATCTGAAAGTTTAATTTCTATATCAGTAATATCTTAGTTAATGAAGAGCTCATCTTTCATCCTATGAAATTATGACCAGAGCGCGAGAAAAATAGGAAACTGATGTCTCGAGAGACTAGTTATAATGTTGGAAAAAAAAGTAGATTTATTTTTAAAGGAAAAATGCCTTGCAGATTGAGGTCTGACATACGTTGAGGATTTAACAAAATCCGTAATCTTCTTCCCACATATTAAAAAATGCAGGATCTTGAGATGTCTCACTTTCAGAAAGGAGATAGATCTAACATAGAAAGAAATATAAAATCTCTGTTATCAAATTCTTTAAATAAGAGATCGTCTTTTTTTCCCCTCTTGTTTTGTATGGCAAAGGGTTTACAGAAAATACGTTTCGTTACAAATCGGCGCATGTGTCAATTTTCCTTATCCATTTCAACCATGAAAACATGGAATCTTTTTTATTTTTTAATATGATTGGAATGGGAGGGTGGACGTGCCTCACCTCCTGAAGACTTAATTCTGACATTTAAATAAATGGTAAATTTACAAAGAACAATTTCACTTGTTTGTCTGTGTGAATCTGCACATCTACCACACTGGCTTCTTTCTCGGTCATCTTTACCAACTCTAACTCATGCACCCATTCGGATCATTTCACTTACCAAGTTTTCTTGACTCCCGTACTTATTTCCTTTGTGCTTACAATTCGATTGTAAATTGTGTCACTAGTAGCAAGGAATCAGTACTCTGGTGGACTTATATAATTCTTTATTAATTACATTTGGTCAACTTTTTGGGTCCTACCCCTGGACCTTTCTCAAGCTAAGTGCTGATCCTTTTCTACTATATTTCAAACCATGAGGAATACTTCTTCCAGTGCTCTAACCTTATGATATTGGTCTGGATGTGGTTCCTTGGACATCGCCACCTTAGTCCTAAATACTATAAGAGTTTCTCAAACTGGTCCCCAAAGAATGTAATGTTGGGCCCCAAAGCCAGTCAAGATTCACTTCAGATCGCTCTCTCCTGCAATATCTACATTTTCTATTGCTACACACAGGTTTGATACCCTGGTCCAGATCATTGTGTCCACACAGGACTTTTTTTTAATTTTTTTATAACAGAGCAGTGCTACTATGCTTTAATAAAGAAAACGACCCAGCCATACCTGCTCTCATATAATATAGCCTATATGGACGTCTGTCTTTTGTAATTTGCTCCAACTGGAAAATCTTTTCTTATCTTTATAGTAAGAAAGGATGGAGAGGGAGTAGGTGATATGATACTTTTTATGAGACCAACAAGTAATTGATATGTTATAAGCTTTCAAACCTCTCAGGGTCCTTCTCTATGAAGGACCCTGAGAGGTTTGAAATCTTGTAAAATATCAACTACTTGTTGGTCTAATAAAAGCTATCATACCACCTACTCCCTCTCCCTGCTTTGTTACTACATGCAAGAAAGGACCAACACAGCTACCCACAAGTATTTGTCTTATATAGCTTTAGAATCCTTGCCATGCACTCTTTAGTGCTGTCACTGACTGTATGGCACTGTCTGGATAAAAGCAGTCTATCTTAGTTGTGCGCATTCTGAATTTTATCATTGTAATATACAAAGAGAAAATCCCCGGCTTAGAAATGTTCAAACTGATTTGTAGCACATGGAGACAGTGACTTGTCCAAAATTACAGGTAATTGAAGTTGAGTTTTGGTACCACCTCAAGAGGCAAGCATGAAATGAAGATGCTTGTTCCTCTTTGTTAATTTGATTGGTTATGTAAGCATAGTAATAGCTTGTATTCTGTGTTAATAAATCTAGTTATTCTTTGTAACACTGGCAGCCTCCATGTCCGTGAAGGAAATTCTACAAAGTTTGGTGGATGATGCTATGGTAGACTCAGAGCGGATTGGGACTTCCAATTATTTTTGGGCTTTCCCCAGCAAGGCGCTCCATGCCCGCAAGAGAAAACTAGAGACCTTGGAAACTCAGGTAATTCTGCAACAGTTTGTGAGGAATACTGCAGCTGTTATATGGAGCAAACGTTGACATCTTATTTGACTATCGAAGTGTGTGTTAGGACAGCGGTGCGCAAACTGGCGGGGTGCGCCACCCAGGGGGGGGCGGGAGAATTTGCTTGGGGGGGCATGGGCGGTTAAAGGGGCCCCGCACTCTTCCCCACGGCATTTAAATGAAATGCCGTGGGAGGCGTGAGGCCCCTGTAACTCACTTACCTGCTGCCAGCCGGGTCTTCGACGACGCTTGGTTATGTGACGTCACACGTCGCCATGGCAACGCGCGTGAAATGGCGCGGTGGAGTCACGCTGCGTCACATGACCAGCAACGTCATTTGAGGTCGAGCCATCGGGAGAGGGGGGCGTGAATGCTGTGGCTCCCAGGAAGGGGGCCGCAGATCAAAAAGTTTGCGCACGGCTGTGTTAGGAGACAAATTTGTCACAACAGATCAAGGGAGTTGAAGTAAAAAAAGGATTTTATTGATAGCAAAATTCTGGGTGACGGAAGGCTCTCGCCGGAGATGTGCCACGCCACACACAGAAAGCAGCGTTTATTTATAAGCACATGCTAAGCGATTGTCTGGGGCCCATGTTCTAGTCTTGTACCTTCTGTTATTTTGATCTCACAATCCCTCAAGAATGCCACCCAACAACGTGTGTGACGTGTTCCATTGGTGACCATTCTATGTCGCCAGCAGGGGGAGTCTTGTACTTGCAAATGAAACTTCACTTAATCCCAGTAGACAGGAGACTGATCAAAACATCAACATTTTGTAGGAGGAGACCTACAGTATGACGAGAAAGCACTTCCAAATGAGAAATGTAGGCTATGTTCATGCTGCAGGCATGTTTGGCAGCTTTCTGTTTGCTTTCTTCACATCAACAAAAGGACACAGTGAAGCAGGTTTCTCAGGCCTGCAGCCAGACCCCAGCTCTGTATAGTCACTATATTAAGCCATTGCTGCCAGGGTGGCTTGCAACACAGAATTCTGCCAAGTAATACACTCTCTACCATTTTAGCTGTGGCTTTCTAATTTTACATATGTTTAATTGCTCTGCAGGATTGAGTTCGAAAGTATAACCATATATAGGGGGAAAACGAATATAAGAAAATTGATCTGCAGTTATACCTTTTTATAGCATTGATCTCATACAGTACATGGTTTACAGAAACACAGATGGCTTAACATTTTGGTATTTAATACTTTTACAAATAGATAATGTCAGTGCAGAGCATTGCATTACGAGCCTTGCTACACGGTAGCTTCTGATATCTGTTGGACAGGTTTTCCTGGGTTTTCTTTCATAGTAATTGCATATTACAAAGGTGTGGGAAGGAGGCCACATCCAATATTGGTACTGTACAGATACCCCAGACAGCCTGGCGCTTGGTGCAAATAGAAACAAAGCAATGTTGCCACACAAAGCGAGCAGTATCGATATTAGAAATGTTCTGCAGTCTCCAGTTTTGGCAGCATCTCCGTTCCAGGGGGACCGTCATCGGGGCCGAAACTTTGGCAGGGAACTTATTGACCGCAAAGAATTGCAAGTTGCCACACAGTTCAATGTGAAATGCAGCATCAAAATGACAGAACAAAGGTATACTTCCCTGACCACACCAATTAAGTTGATCAGATCTCCATAAGTATAGGAAGAGATTGTGGTTTTAAAATAACTTGAAACTCGGTTCACTTTTGACAGGGCACAGTGACTTCCACGTGAATAATGAGTATCATTCATTTCATCGTCTCTGTATATACGCCAGCCAACTGTAGAAACAACAGTTTTGGCCAACCCTGTTGTGTTACAATAATAAAACATGTTTTTAACTCTGGTAGCCCTCTCTCCACCTGACTAAAGAAAAGAGACTACCGGTACTGCCGTCACCTGTTTGCCAGCAGAAGGCCTGAGCCTCCGCTACTGGGAGCCTGGGGTATCGTTTGTTCACCTCGGTGCAGTGCCTCCACCGGAGAGGGATCCCAGCGTAGTGGGAGGAGCCCCTCACAGGAACCAATATACAAAGTAATTACACACGGGTACATATCAACAGTATTTACTGACATGTAATCCACAACACAGGAATAACAAGGACTTGCAAGGCCACACTCACACAGTAACACCTCCCGGATGGAGCCCCCAAAGTACTGGAGTGCCTGTGCACTTAACCCCTTGGTGTCCACAGACGAGTCCCTCCCCAAAGAGCATGTGTGGGATAGTGCTACCCACAGTGTGTTTGGCCATTGGTGCACGTGAATAGTACCTCCCTGGTCTCAGTCCACTGAAAGGTTACTCAGGACTGATGTCAGCCCTCAGAAGAATCGGTGCTCAATGAAACAACATATGAATAAACATATTTGGTTGCTGGAGATCTTAAGGGAAGGTATATACGTAATGTCAATAACACATCTGTGTGTCGCCACTCCTCATATCCCCTATTGAATAATAGCGTATGTGATAGCAGTACTCATTTCAAGGGGCAACTGGCTAAACCTGTTTAGCACTAGCGTGTTGCATACATAGTACTCATGGTTGACCACTTGGCAACGCTAAGGGGAGGAGGGAAAAGCAGTGTCCACCGCGTAGCTCCAGACTGTGTTCACAGCTGTTGAAGAAAAGCCAAGTAAGCGTTGTAATCTTCCTCACTGGGCTGTTAGGTTTCCCAGGATGACTGCGGCTTAGGTTCCGTTTACGTCAGCTGCAGCATTGTATGAGCGATGTCGTAGTGACTGGAACCGCCGGTAGAATCGGCTGGATACCACGTAGCTTTGTTTACACATATACTCACTGCACCATTAGGCTTTGGTCCCGCTGCGTCCGGCGGTGCGCGGCCGTGTGCGCATTCCTCACCAGCAGGGGTATCCTTTCCTAGCCGGTCCCAGTCCCCCCTCGCTGTACGGCTCACAACGTGCTGTCACGCGTCAGCCGCCAGGGGATGCAAGAAAATTGTGATCCCGAGCGTTGACGCGTCACGTGGTGCGCTGATGAGTCTATCACCGGCGGGGGGCGGGAGCTGTCAGAGAGCTTCCTCCACAAGGTAGGGGGGGGTGTGTGTCTGTGTGTGTGTCTGTGTGTGTCTGTGTGTGTGTGGACCGGGGGGAGGGATCAGCACGGAGAGGAGGGCATTTGTGGGGGGGGGGAAGCTGCTTACCTTCCAGCATACAGCCGGCAGCAGCTCCCTCCTGCAGCCCTGGAGACCGACCCCTGCTGCAGCCATCCGCTGGAGGGGAGGGGAGGGGGGGTGTTATCGGACGGGAGCAGCAGAGGGCATGTGGAGGGGGGAGTAGCACGGAGAGCAGAAGAGGGCATGTGGGGGGTCCCTCCTGCAGCCCCGGAGACCCCCGCTGCAGCCCTCCGCTGAAACCACGCCCCCCGGCCGCTGCTCCCGCTCCCTACAGACCGCATTTAGTGGTCAAGTGCCTCTCCATGCGCCGCCTGTCTGCGGTGCGGGCGCGTGGTCTGAGGCAGCGAAGCCTTAGCCAGGGGCAGGAGTTTGGAAGTGGATGAAGTGATCTCCAGCACAGTGTGCATCCGTGCGCATGGTCAGTAGATGAAAACGTCCAAAAAGGAAAAACCGGAGCACAGCTTGCCAAAAAATGAACTGGTAGAGACAAGAACCAAAATTAAAGATTTATTAAATTAAAAACAAATACTTAAAGTCCTGGCAGATCCTCTAACGTGTTTCACACACAGGATGCTTTGGAAGGGGAATCTGGCCTAGTCCAGTGGAGCACTGCTCCCTGGACATTACCGTCACCCTCACTGTCCTGCTCCCGACTGGCATGGTCCCTGCATTCACGACAAACACCTATCTTTCCTGGCTGTGAATCCAGCAACCCTATTGGATGAAACTGCCCACCTGATCGGAGCACCTCCGGGATCCTGGGATATGTAGTTCCCTTGCGGAGCATTACAGAACATGAACGGAGCATTACAGAACATGAACAGAACATTACAGAACATGGCCGCCGCTGATCTTCCGCACTGAGCATGCACCCTGCTCTCTAATGGCTGCTAGGGGGTTGGAACTCTCCTGCGCATGCGTAATCCCTCTCTGCAATGCCCTTATCTTCCGCAGCACCGCTGATCTCCCGCAGCCAGCCATAGCCTCCCCCATGCTCCGCTCTCGCATCGGGGGGGGAAAGGGGGAAACGGTTACACTCTAATAATAGCAAGTGCTGCAGCTGCATTACACCCAGGTATATGGTCTTTAGGGGGGCCAATCCATTGTGGTCACACAATGCACCCCTAGGAATTCTGGGGGAGTGGGATGAGAGCCCAAAAATATGCTTTTATCAGGACCAACCATTTGTTTGATTTTCCACTAGTAAGAGTCTGGATGTACCCCAGTAAACTTTTTATTTTGAACTGTCCAAGACATGCCAGCTACAATATAGGGGCTGTCTAACACTTGACTTGCTAATCTGCAATCAGATACCTAGCACACAAAAAAAAATATACACACACAGTACAGCACAACATACCTGCCAACTCTTCCCGTCGAGTGTCTTCAACGAAGCATAGTTCTCATTGGATTTCTTTTTGTATTGAAAAGTCAGTTACAAATTGGATACATATTTATATGTGAGAGGTTAAAAATAATCCTCAGATGTGGTCAAAACTGTCCCTGGCTTCTTCAGAGACAGCTGGCAGGTTTACACTTAGGACGCGGATATAGTGGGCGCGTGACGGATCGCATGGTGCCGCGCGCGCCTGTCGCCGAGCGATCTGTGGCCTGTGATCCACAGCGATGGGAGGCCTGACCGTGACGTCACGTGAGCGGTTCACCCTCATTGGCTGAACCGCTCACGTGACCCAGCCATCACGCGACAGACACAAAATAGTTTGTGTCTTGGAAAATCGCATGCGCAGTCGCGCGCTCTATGGCCTGCCTCATAGAGGTACTTTTGTTTGCGCGGCCTTGGAGCACTTGATGTAGTGGATGTCATGCACTTCAACGCGCTCATTGATACAGAGCAACAATGTACCAGGAAAGGGACATTTGGTCGTAGCTGTCTCGCCGCGACCAACTCTACCGGCGTTCGGCCACAGAGGGACACTTTAGGATAGGAGTTTTGGGGCAAAGGGAATAGGTTTTTAAGGTAATGGGTTAAGGTTTTTAGAGTTGGGGGTAGCATTAGTATTAGGGGTTTTTAGGGTAAGGTTACTTACCTTGGTGGCGAAGCAGCGGGCGGTGAGAGGTCCTGGCAGCGAGGTGAGTAGCAGTTAAACGCTAGCGGCGATTTGGTCGCGGCAAAATGGATGCGACCAAATGTCTTAGAGTCTGCACCTGCACCGCACTGCGCCTGCTGTGTCCTGTGGATCATGCAAACGGAAGTTCAAATAATTTAAAAACCTGCAATGTCTTACTTGTGTTTGGTATCCCAGTCACATTATTGATGTACAGGCATACCTCGGTTTAAGTACACTCACTTTAAGTACACTCGCGAGTAAATACATCTCGCTCAATAGGCAAACGGCAGCTCACGCATGCGCCATTCAGCACGTCCTGAACAGCAATACCGGCTCCCTACCTGTACCGAAGCTGTGCGCAAGCGGGGAGACTATAGAGCCTGTTACAAATGCGTTATTTACATCAGTTATGCACGTATATCACAATTGCAGTACAGTACATGCATCGATAAGTGGGAAAAAGGTAGTGCTTCACTTTAAGTACATTTTCGCTTTACATACATGCTCCGGTCCCATTGCGTATGTTAATGTGGGGTATGCCTGTAATTATAGAATTTTCCCTCTGTTCCACCATCTTGTGTTTTTTTTTAATTTTGTTTTTTTTTAATCTGCTTTTACATTAAACTCTGATCTGACTGAAATAAAGGGGAACAACCTGCTTTAAAAAAAACCTTCCTAGCTATAATAATTATTATTATTATCTGTGTAGCCAGTTCCCCCCTCCTTACCCTCTGTTATGTGGGGATGTTGCTGGCAGGGTGACCGAGTCGCCGGCGGCTCCCTCCGCAGGGCGCCGCCATATTGTGTGCGCGAGCATGCGCAGAAGCGCCGACTGATAGACAGAGGCCTGATAGGATGCGCAGGGCACCACTGCGGCGGCCATTAGTCGCGCATGCGCAGTGTCCTATACACACGCGGCCCCAATGTTAATTCAGCAGCAGAGAGACTACAACTCCCATGATGCTTAGGGAGAAGCAGCCAGGTGATGCATGGTAACCAATGAGATGGCTGGATTGCTCCTGGAGGGAGGAAAGAGTACTGCATGCTGGGACAGGAAACGGAGAGTCAAGACCTGGACCCTGAAGGTGCAGGTAGTGTCCAAGGAGCTGTGCTCCAGGGACTAGGCCAGAGGTAATTCCCCCATAGCCCATTTAGTCCCCTGAGCCACTGTAGAAGTGTTCTGTGTGCATGATATAGGGAAAGGCCTTAAGATAGGGACTCTTTCCACTATAGCAATAGAGAGAGTAATATGCTGCAGGACATTGCCTGAATGCCAGTGCAGCTTGATGGCTGAAAGGAGATCTGGACTCAATAGTAGAGACTGTTCCCAAAGGATCATCTGGCTGGGGGTCCCTCCCCAGAGGAGTCAGATGGTGGAATCATTCCTGCAAGGAGCAGCGCACCCCGCAGCAGGACCACGTTGCAGAGCCGCTGATTGTTGCTGATTATCCTGGTCAGGACTATGACCAGGGAGGTATTATAAGTGCACCACCGGGCCCCAACACAGGGAAGCGCTATCCCTCACACTCACACTATTGTTTGTGGACACTCAGGGGTTAAGTGCTCAGGCACATTGCTACTGAAAGGACAAAGGGTGATGCCATGATTGACATGAGGAATGATGCAATGAGATCGATGTAAAGAAGTTATATTCATATGCTTAGTAAATACAGTTCTTATCCTACTGTGTGTGTATTTACTGTGTATGTTGGTTCTGGTGAGGGAACACTCCCACCACGTTGGGATCCCTAATCGGTGGAGGCTTCACCGTGTATAAGTATATACCCCAGGCTCCCAGTGGCGGAGGTTCAGGCCTCCTGTTAGCCACACAGGTGACAGCAGCACGCGTAGTTGTAGTACCCCAGGGTATCTTCAGGGCCATGGATTTCAATGCTTTTCTTAGAAAATCCAAACCATCAAATGCACTTAATTTACATATGAATGGGTGTATTGATTCTTCTATCATTAATCCATGGCCTGACTGGAGTTCCAGGAGGATAGTAGGGAAAACCTCCTTATGGGTCTTCCAGAATGTCCATGTTTATCAAGAACCTACTCCAACATTTTAGTGACCCGTTCTTTAAAATATGCTTTGTTTGTGTGTAGAGTTTTTTTGTGCATTTACTATATGTATTTTATCGAAAGCGAAAGATTTTATCTGAAGAATTGCTCAATCATTTTGGTTCAGATGAAATATGTGATTTGCACAAAAAATAAAATGTATATCATGTATGGACTAATCTGGGCTCTCCTTTTTAGCTTTTGTATTGGTGTTGTCAGGCTGCTGGAATGCTACATTGAAAGCAGTAGTCTCTCAGGCATTACTACGTGGCTCTATTTTGTAGTATTAGATTACACTAATCCAGCTCCTGCTGACCTATTTTGAAGAACCGTTGCCTATTGGGGCATCTCCTAAACTGATCTAAAACATTACAAATACTCACTAATTTAATCATAAATAATAAACTTTCATTACAAAAGTGTTATGAAGGATCCACCCCATTATGGGTTTTAATCTGGGTAGCTAATTGCCTGTTAAAAAGAAATCAAAATATTTTCTGCTACCTGATTTTAAAAATAAGTTAATAGAATTGGTAAATTGAGACATGGGATGGCTTTGACTGTGATTAGTGACGTGACTGTATGTTGAACAGGACCTAAAAAGTTCCCTCGCCATTCCACTGCTTTTGTTGGAGTCAATCTTGTAGTTGTATTGGTTCTGGTCAAGTGTAAATTCCTTGAAGTTTGTGATGCTTTTATTGAACCAACATGAGAATTCTTCTTAAATTATATAATAGTGGACAGAGCTTCTGAAATACTATAAGACTCTATTTTTCTCTATCTATATATATATATATATATATATATATATATATATATATATATATATTATTTTGTTATTGGGTTTATGAGCATTAAATAACATTCCAATACAGAAAAAAAAACAATATGAAACAGAAAAACATACTTTTACACGAAATTATTTTTGGTATTGCTCATCATACTTATAATTTCAAATTTCAACACATTAACACTAATAATAGTAATAAATAAAAAAATAAAAAAACAGATAATAGCATCTCCAAAGAGTAACATCAAAGCTATCACCACCCAGCCTCCTAGCAGACTCTGGTATAAGATTCCCCACTCGCCATCTCCCCCATCAACAATATACTATCATATTTCTTCAAGGGCGATAAAGTGCAATTTGTCTGCACGAAACGCGTAGAAGGTTGCAGCCTTCTGTTTTTATGTCCACCCAATAAAGAAATATTTTTGCCAGACCTGCCATCACCCCCTTTTTTTGCTGTGCGTTGCACCAACCCATTTGCACTCGATATTATATGTGACCCATGGCAATCAGTCTGAGGACACCCAAAGCGGTGTGCTCAAATGTCTGGTAAAGGAATATACCAGTGCATGCTTCAAAAAAAGTTCTTTAGTAAGATAAAAAATAAACACACAATAAAACAGCACAAATGTAAGTGCTATAAAGGGAAATGGCAGTGATACAATATTACTAGACTGCCATAGACATCACCAGATGGATTGAAGTTTCTGGAGAAGAACGCCAAGCTTTAGCGGAAGGTTGTAAAGTCTCACAGGACGAAACGCGTTGGTGCGTTTGCGTTTTTCACTCTCCTGTGAGCTTATTTAATAAACGCCCTTCAGTTTTACTCTGGAGTCGCCCGTGACATTTTTTCATTCAGGATTTCTTCTGATTAGCTGTGCTCCTTTGCTCCATCTACACTCTGGGATAGTAAGCCTGCTGCCATTATTTTTGCTTTTGGTTCTTTATACATTGCTCTAATCACACCAAGGAAAGTTCCTGTAATACCCATTTTCCCCAGAACATTCATCAGATATTCCCATCCTACATTATCAAAAGCTTTTTTGGCATCCACTGATATTATATTATCTTTATTGCTTTGCGTATTAGTTTTTGTCCAGTGTATAGCTGTTATAACCTTTCTGATATTTTTAACAGAGGCTCTGCCCTTTACAAAGCCCGCCTGATCTGCATGTATTAATTTAGGTAGGACGGTGGGGCAAGTCTATTGGCCAATATTTTTTATAGTATCGTTACGTCCTGGTTCAAAATAGATTGGTCTATAGGATTCTGGGTTCAAGGAGACTCTCCCTTCTTTATGAATTATTCTTACAAATTCAGTTTTACCCGTCTTTATATATTTTTCTTTATCTAGAATTTCTAAGGGGGGCCCCAACTTCATCAATAAGCATTTTATAAAACTCTCCTGTGAATCCGCCTGGGCCTGACACTTTACCATTTCTAAGAGTTTTAATAGAATTTTCTATATCTTCAATCGTTAGCGAGCTTAGTTTTTATTCGTCTATATTGCTGTTACTATATACATTTGGTAGAAATTTTGAAAACCCTTATTTATCTCTAGGATTAGTGGTGATATCTCCCGATTTATTTATTTTCCCCCTTATTCTCAGAATATGGTTTAACTTTATAGGTTTTCTAGCCATATTGCCCAACAGTTTCCCTGATTTATTTCCAAACTTGTAAAAGTTTAGATCTCCCAAACTGCATTTTCCTTTGTTCTTTTCTATGGAGCCAAACCCCACATAAATCCTTGGCTCTCATTATAACTGTCTCTGTTATCTGTAGTGGGATTTAGCTTAAAAGCACAGAATCTATTATTTAACTCTTTGCTCGCCTTAGAGAACTCCAAATCAATCTCCTTCTTGCTCTTATTTATAGATGCAATTATTTTCCCTCTTTTTTTAATTTTTTTTTTAAATACAGTAAATCAGTTCTGTACTATGAGAAAATACTTGTAGCATTAAAAAATCTTTTTTAAAGATGTATTTTTAATGTATTCTAATGTAATAAGCATTTTTGCTCCTACAGCAACCATTTACAAAGTCACATCCACTTCCCTTTGAAACAGCGTCACCTTTTGAGCCCTGCCCTCTCTCTAGCAGTGAAGCAATTGAATTTAGTGCCTGCCTGGTCACATGCTCTTCCTCACAGAACTTTGGCTGTCAGTGCAGAACAGGACCCAAGATGCATTTAGTGAACCCCGAGCTGAATCTTCAGCGATCGATTTGACAGGAGAACGGATCGATCAGCAATTTAGCTAATCACTTGTCAGTGTGCAGATTGTATTGATGCACATTTTGAATGAATTTTTTATTTTATTTTTTAAACGACATCTTGAACTGCAGCTTTAACATTCCATGAAATAATTCTCATGGGGAACTTACTCTCTCAAAGGATATACCCAGTGGAGCTATTCATTATTCTTAGCACAGTGGAGAGACCATGTGGATAAACAGCAGAGTGGGGCATGTGAAGTACATAACACACAGAAAAACACAAAACGAACCCCCACGCCCCAAAAAAGGGTGTGTGTGCCGAGCCCGACTATTTTAAGTGAAACTTTTTTTTGTAGTGTGTGTGTGTGTGTGTGTGTGTGTGTGTGTGTGTGTGTGTGTGTGTGTGTGTGTGTGTGTGTGTGGTCCCTCTCTCCCCGGCTCTGTGCATGCGCTGGTGGCGGCGCTGACCACTTCTGACGTCACTTCCGTTACATACTTCTGTATCCATGAAGGAGATTTTTGCCAGGTGCCAGCAAAGAAGTTTAACTTCAAAAACACAACGAATAATGGCCTCTACTTCATGGCACTTTTGGAGGAAACTTTCAATTGCCATATATTATGATGTCTTTGTGCTTTTCACGTAAACCAACTTTTGCTTTAAGGACGGTTTAGATCTTATCAAGGAAATCAATGACATTGCTACTGTATGTTCCCCCCCCCCTCCTTTTTGAGCTGGGTGGGCCTTCCCCTGACTGCTATATTTGTCAAATATTTCCCTTTGGACGCAGCCATGGATTGTCAGGGAGGAAAGACGACCTGACCGTATGCGCTTAGATCCTTTAGACTTTGTATAACTATTGTATAACATTTGTTATTACACGGCACATGTTTAAATAGCTTGCGCTGTCCATTTTGTGAAAATGACTTCATTATCAGTTAGGTTGTCATATATTGGTTGTTTAGTGTTTTAGAGTAGTATTTTTGCAGCTCTTTTAAATGAAATTAATTAGCTAATTAATAAATTAGCTCAAATTATCTCAGAAACCTACTCATTTACTGTTGACATTTCATATTTCCACTGAAATGGCTTCTCTTTGGGTCACTGTCTGCGCACGGCTTGACACCGTTTTCTCTCCCCATGTTAATTTGACTCCATCTTTCTGCAGCTTTTGACATGGTTATTTATAGACTTCTCCTTTCAATATCTTTGTGCTTTGGGTTTTGCATCCTTTTTCTTCCCCAAGCTCAATGGAATGCTACTTTTTCCAGTCTCATACAAATTAATTAATTGTTTTCCACTTTACTTTGAAAACCTAGATGTCTGTCTTTTTTCTTTCTCAGTGTATCGGTATGTAGAGGATTGGGAGTTATTTGGAATTGGGTGACTTTAGAATTTCACAAATTACAGTTAACTGAATGAGGAAGAGGAAGTGAATCTGCATGCTTAATATAGTACAAACCACAAGTATCAATCAGTTTTCAGGATGCTAACATATATACTGTATAGTGCCCACACAAAACTCCTGTAAGCTCAAAACCCAGACCTACCACACCATATATATTTATCTCAAAAAGGAGTGCTACTGTGTATGTGACAATGTATAAACAAAAGACAGAGAACCCCAATGCGACATCCAACATGACAAATCATATAGTTTTTTTCTCATAAGTGAGGGTCATTTAGTTAAATTCTTTGGCCGAAGCATTGTAAGCTTGCAGACCACGTCAAGGTTTGTCCTCTTTTTCTGCAAGTCCTAACACTATCTCTCTGAATGTTTTCGTTACCTCTCTGATATGAGGAAGAAGTCTTAATAGACTGGTCATTCACAGCTGCATCTTGGGACATGCTATACCCATATATAGTGTTATCAATTTTTCAAATACTTACATGTAGTTAAAGATTTAGAATGTCTACTAATTGGAATATGATTGACAATGGCACCCTTTGCTCTTAACATAACATTCTAATAAGTGCCGAATAAAACTGCTGATGTTAGCAGGCTTGAATCATGTTTTGATCAACTAAATGTCTCCTTTAGTATTAGATGTAGGTTCAAAATGTAGATATTTCACACAAAAATTGCAAGCCAATTTGCGAGGAGCACTGGAAGTGTATATTTATTTTCCATTAATGTAAGGCCAATCTTCTTACTAGCTACATACTTCAATAAGGGAGGAACTCAGGTTCTATGTATTTGTTTTCCATAAATGTTGAGAGGGCTCAAGAAAAGTATTTCTGTGTATACTAAATGAGATAAAAAGGGAATGCCTGTAAATAATTTATCTAATGCTCTCCTTTGACTTATGGTAAACCAGTTGTACCTTTCTAATAAGATACATGTATTAATATCTTGGTCCATAATTGTACATTCCTGTTCTATAGCACTCTCGCTTATATGCAATGTCATGAAGATGGTATTATATTATATTTGTCACTCAAAAAAAATCCACATTCATTCATTTTGAACAGGCCGTCATCATATTTTGACTTGCACATTACATCTTGCCTGCTGTCATTCATGGGATCCCAGTGATATCAAGTAGACGCCCCCCAAGTCATTAGCAACGTCCTGAACATCATAGGGCAGTACCCCCTCTGCTTTGCTGCTGCTACTGTCCAAGTCATGGCAATGGAGCACACTGCTTACGTCTGTCATTAGATCTTTTTCCTTAATCCATATGTCAGAACATCCCATCTGTTGCCTCCTCCCATCCCACACCGCTTCCTAACTCTCCTCCTGCCTTTCTGGGCTCTTTTTCTGCTATCTCGGAGGAGGATGTGTCACTGCTGATCTCCTCTTCTCCCTCTACCACCTGCCCTCTTGATCCCATTCCTTCCCATCTCCTAAAACCTCTTGCTCCTTCTATAATCCCTATGCTCACACAGATCTTTAACTCTTCCCTCTACTCTGGTACTTTTCCATCCTCCTTCAAACATGCAACCGTGATACCTTTGCTCAAAAACAGCTAGCTTGATCCTACCTGTCCTTCTAACTATCGACCTGCCTCCAAACTCCTTGAACGTCTTGTATTCTCTCACCTGCTCCACTTTCTCAACACCCATTCTCTCCTTGACCCTGTACAATCTGGCTTCCGCACTGCTCACTCGACTGAAACAGCCCTCACTAAAATAACTAATGACCTCCATTCTGCCAAAGACAGAGGTTATTACACTCTGCTCATATTACTCGACCTCTCTGCAGCATTTGACACCGTGGACCACCCTCTTCTCCTCCACATTCTCCATACTCTTGGTATTCGGAACAAAGCTCTATCCTGGATCTCCTCTTACCTCTCCCATCGTACTTTCAGTGTCTCTTTTGCTAACACCTCCTCCTCTATCGATCTCTCTGTGGGGGTACCCCAGGGCTCTGTCCTGGGACCGCTTCTCTTCTGTCTTTACACACTCTCTCTAGGTGACCTAATCACATCTTTTGGGTTTAAATATCACCTCTATGCTGACGAGACACAAATTTACCTTTCAACCCCTGACTTACACCTGCTATACAGACCAAAGTTTCTGAATGTCTCTCTGGAATATCATCCTGGATGGCCATCCGCCGACTGAAACTTAACATGGCAAAAACAGAGCTCCTTATACTTCCTCCCAAACCTGGCCCTACTACCTCCTTCCACATTACTGTTGGAAATACGATCATTCACCCAGTAGCCCAAGCACGCTGCCTAGGGGTCACACTCGATTCCTCTCTCACATTCTCCTCTCACATTCAAAACGTTTCTAAAACTTGTCGCTTTTTCCTCCGCAATATCACAAAGATACACCCTTTCCTCTGTTACTCGTCTGCTAAAACTCTGACTCAGGCCCTCATTCTCTCCCGTCTCGATTACTGCAACCTCCTGCTGTCCGGCCTCCCTGCCTCTCACCTGTCTCCCCTACAATCTATACTAAACGCTGCTGCCAGAATCACTCTACTCTTTCCTAAATCTGTCTCCGTGTCTCCCCTCCTGAAATCCCTCTCCTGGCTTCCGATCAAATCCCGATTCTCGCACTCAATTCTCTTCACTTTTAAAGCTTTACACTCCTCTGCCCCTCCTTACATCTCAGCCCTAATTTCTCGCTATGCACCATCCCGACTCTTGCGGTCTTCTCAAGGATGTCTTCTTTCTACCCCCTTTGTATCTAAAGCCCTCTCCCGCCTTAAACCCTTTTCACTGACTGCCCCGCACCTCTGGAATGCCCTTCCCCTCAATTCCCGACTAGCACCCTCTCTATCCACCTTTAAGACCCACCTTAAGACACATTTGCTTAAAGAAGCATATGAATAGCACTGTGGATAATCCTGGACACATGATACATAAAGCTTGGCCCCCTGCAGACGCATTTACTAGAATTTCCTCCTACTGTCTCTATACGTTCTCCTGCCTACCAATTAGATTGTAAGCTCCTCGGAGCAGGGACTCCTGTTCCTTAATGTTACTCTTATGTCTGAAGCACTTATTCCCATGACCTGTTATTTATATTATTTGTTATTTATATGATTACAACATGTATTACAACTGTGAAGCGCTATGTATATTTATGGCGCTATATAAATAAAGACATACAATTTACTGTGTTTCTCCCCCTCTCCATAGACGTGCAGAACTATTGTGAACAGAATCTACCGGCATTAACTCGTGTGTATTAGTTTGAAGACCAGGCCTGGATTTATATCTCATGATGACCAGGAGTCAATTTGATAATACTGGATATTTTTAGTATAGGGGAGTACCATTTTATATCAAGATAGGATCTTCAGGTTCTTGATACAGAAGTGAAACAAAGTAGCGATACATCTGTTATTTAAATACTTAGTGGAAGCAGATTGCCATAAAAATAGCCTGCTCTGTGGTTATCTGAGGATTAGTTGAAACATATTATTGTGGGCATGTTATATTTATCACCGCTTCCTCTTTCCTTTCTCTCCCCTTTCTCTCCCCTTTCAGTTTCATACTAATGACATTTGAAAGTTACAGATATTTCCTCTTAAACAGTGTTAACATAGAATTTCAAAAGAATGTATATTTCTTCCCACTCATCAGGTTTTAATGCAATTTTGAAACAAATATGCTAAATGTGATTTATCAGTCTGTGAGTCTATTCTGCCAACATAATTCAGCCCCTGGAATTTACAGTGCAGCAAGGCCCCGCTTCTCGGCGCCCCGCTTCTCGGCGCCCCGCTTCTCGGCGCCCCGCTTTACGGCAATCCGCTGATACGTCGGTACCGAGAATGGGGCTGCCATGTCTGCGCATGCGCAAAACGGGCAGAGGGTGAAAGAGGGAAATTGCCGGTTTGCGCATACGCACACGGCAAAAATCGCCGGTTCCGCTTTTCGGAAATTTTCGCTTTTCGGCGGGCCCTTAGAACGGAACCCTCCGCATGCCCGGGGCCCTCCTGTGTAATAGTAACTTGAGGATGAAAAAAAAATTACTTTGTAATAATTCAGACTTTATTTTTCCCATTGTTTGGAATATGTGTGACCTTAGCAGAAGTGTTTTTTGCCCACCCATGGATTTTAACATTCTTTAATGTTGAGAAAAAAAAGTGCAAGAATTATATCAAAATGTAAACATGTCGTCTTTCTTAACTGATACAGGCATCTTTACGCATTTCATTTTCAGAATATCCTCAAACGTAGGCGTAGTGGGGAGACTAGAGATGTTCGGATGTGTGATACTTTAAACAGACTGGAGGTAGAGGATGTCTATTGTGATGGTGGAAATGTGATGTAGTGAGTTCATATGGGACTTGCTGATAGAAATATTGGATTCTCCCACAGTCTGCAGAGATAATAAGGTATCCTTGGAATGAATGGAATTCTGGGACAACCAGGATAGCAGGTTCCACTAATTAACCTTAGAAGTTCTGCGGGGATTTATTTGTTCTAACTCTGTTTCAAACGATCATCAACATCTTTCTACCATGTCTCCCCATACCAGTACAAACTATACGGAGGATAGTCTCTCCCCATGTTCGCCCCTCCGAATCAGTCTCCAGTAGGCTCCTTGCTCTTCTCTCATGCAAGCTGTTTTCTTTCCTCCCATGCTGGGAGTTTAATGGGCAGAGACCCACAATCCCCTGGCAATATGCTCTGTGTCCAGACACTCTTTACTTTAATTGATCTTGGATGTGATCAAAAGAGCAGAAGACAAATTATGAATATGTGAAGTGTTTTTTCAAGTAGAGCAATTAGTCCTCACTCACTGGTTTTGTTAATCTGCAAGGAGGGTTTGGAGACTTGTCCAGTTATTTTGGTATGCCGGCCTTTGCTGTGCAAGTCAGTGCAATGCAAGCCTCTTTGCCATTTCTCTACATGTTTTCTGCCCTACAGACCTCATTGGCACGTCTCTGCAGGCTTTCATTGATCACAGCCCTGCCTCAGGCTACTTTGACCATGACTCTTGAGGCTTAAGAGTGTCTGCTCTGTAAACCTCAGCTGTCTCAGCCCTGGGGCATCTATAATGCATGGCTATGTCAGCCCCCCCCCCCCCCTGTCTACCCGCGTATCACATCGCTCCATGGCTTTTACCCATGCATGCGCCGCCAGGCACTCAGACGCGTGCACCACTGGGGCCGTAGCCTAAGACTTGTGCCTGGGTAGCCACATTTCTGGTTAGGCAAAGGAGTCGTCCGAGCAGGGAGGAGAGATGGAGCACAGCCGTGCAAGCAAGGAGTGAATTCAGGGCCAAAATATCCGATGAAAAACTTTTTGATTGATGAGACAACATGGTGCAGACAAGTAAAAGATTATATCGGATATTTTGGCCCTGAATTCACTCCTTGCTTGCACGGCTGTGCTCCATCTCTCCTCCCTGCTGGGACGACCCCTTTGCCTTTCTCATCTGGATGCACACCACTGGAGGAAGATAGGTGACCTGATGTGAGATAAGTAACCAATTTTGTAAATCTTCGGTTTGCTGGGACACTGTATATGGTATTTTACAGTCTGGAGAAGCAGTCCTAATAGGAGGTGACATAGTGGATTATATTCATTTTTCACATGTATTACCTACCAGGACTTTATTTTCTATGCATCTCACGCATGAGTATATACCTGTAGACCCCAGCACTCACTGTGATTCAGGTCACCTGTTTTATTTAGTCCTCTTCAATCAAGACTTATACTGATCATTCCACATACAGTATTCATGTGACTAATGTCCTGACACATTGGAGCACTGTAAACACGGAACTTTGTTCTACATACAGCACATTTCTGATTAGGTAGCCATGTACGGAATAGTGTTGTTGGTCATACTGCCTTTTTGTGACCTCTTTGTTACTTGGTAGCTGAATAATATGATTATTAGGAGGGGGAAAAAAGTATGAAATATGTGGTAAACAGTGAAGAAAAGGGAAAGTGAAGGCAATCTGTACAAAAATGATATCTACTGAGTAAGTGGAAATAAATCTGGTCTAAAACCAGTCACTGGGCACCATGTCTCCATAGGGTGCTTTTTATAAACATGACCAAATGTTATTGTGATAAAACTGTAAACAGATTCCTTTTGTTGTATTGTTTAAAAGATGCGTGCTGCCATCACTGACCAAATAGATAAGGAGAATAAAAAATTATTATGAAATAAGATTACAATTACTTATGACACAAAGATTTTAAAACATTCATATTTACACAGGGAGTAAATAAGTGAAAGTGTAACTTAAAGGATATTTGAATCTTTCTAAACAAGCCGATTTACATTGAGTTGTGTATTTGTTGTTGTTTTGTTTGTCCTGTTAGTCTGTGCTTTTAGAACTGCCATTGCAATAAAAGTGTTGTATTGTCATCCATAAATGAGACCAACATTTCAGTCCACTATGGAATCTTCATCAGGGAGTGCAGGAACAAAATTATATATAGCCTAACAAGCGGAAGTGAATGATCAAAGAAAAAAGCCTGCAGAATCAGCCCTTCCCCGGCTGGTGCCCTGTATTTAAACATAAGGAAAAAGTAAAGTATGAGATGTGCAAGTGATGTGTGACCGGAGTGGAATAAAACATTAAATAAAACTGTTTCCTATTTGAATCCTGCTACCGTATGTGAAAACAAAGCAACCATGTAAAAGAAGGCATTTAAGACTGGATACATTCATACCAGTATGTTGTTCTAACCGCAGGCAGGTGCTGGTGACTCGAATCACCAAAAGTGAAACTATATGTTGGAGATAAATTAATAAGTATATAAACTGTGGCCATGTCTTCCCTCTGGGCATCCTCCTCGGCCCCCTCTTGCTTCCCCGCTTACCTCCGCATAGCGGGGGAACCACTGATAGGAGCAGGGAGGTTGTGCCCGGCGAGCGGGTCGCTGGAGGTCCGCAGGGCACCCGGCTCGCGGGGGCCGCCATCATGGAATGCACGTGCATGCGCAGTACGTTTCGCACATGCGCAATGGCCCAATAGTTGCGGCGGCCATCTTGTTGCCTCTCGTGCATTACAACAGTGTGAGCTGTTAGGAGAATAGGCTTTGCAGGGACTACAACCCCCAGCAGCCCATGGGGCTGCTAGACACATGGGCAGCAGCAGCCAATCACGCGGCTGGATTCTCCTGCTTTTACAAGTGGTTACATTTGGCGCGCTGAGGAACATGGCTGGGACAGAGAGAGGTGAGGATGTAGGTGTAGGGTGTCAGTAGGCCCCTGCACTAAGCCAGAGACCCCCTGTTGGGCCTCAGCGAGGCCCCGACTCCCACATAGCTTGTGGCTGCTATAGGGACAAGCCCCTTAGACAGGGACACTGCCCGCTTAGCATCCTTAGTGTCAGGGCCACAGCAGAACGCCGTGCAGTAGTTGCGACCTGTGGTATGGGTCTAGACCACCCCCGCAAGGCTAGAGACTCATCAGTATACACGGTACTCCTCTTTTCCTGGAGATTCGGTGACTTCTCATACCTCCCACTGTGTGTTTTTCCCTTGTCTATTGTCTCCGTGTCCCTGTGTTTTTGCCTTACATTTACACTTAGAAACACGCTTTCTTTGTGTTGCTATGCTCGTGTATGACATGTTTCCATTTGTATAATCTTGTGCTTCAATTATTAAATGTTGGAATTGGCATTATCCTTTTTCTGTTATAATTTTGCGGCAGCGAGTGCTGTGAACCCGTGAACCCGTGTTCTGATCAAAAGGTCTATTAGGTGTGTACATATATTTATTTTTTGTCATAATCCTCTTCAACGCTTGTCGATCCACTGCTGTATGAAGGCCTCCCCAATTATCTGCTATACTGTCGTTCCAAGCTTTTCCTACATGTTGCTCAACACATTTTCTGATTTTATCCTCCCAAACCAACTTTTGGTCGTCCTGGTTTTTTAATTTACCTTGGAATCCAGTCGAGTACCATCTTTGTCTAACAATGGTAAAAAAAAAATTCTTGCGACATGTCCAGCCCACAGCCATTTACATTTCTTCCCCCGTGTAATGATGTCACAGACTTTTGTTTTGGTTTTGAACCCATTTATTATTTTTCCTATCTGTTCGATTAATACCGAGCGTACATCTCTACATACGTCTTTGAGTTGTGTGAAGCTTCTGAATGATCTTCGTATTTAAAGTCCAAGTTTCACATCCATACATGAGCACACTGGTTTAAAACTTTCTTCTTGGGGCATAGTGGAAGGTTCCCTTTAAATAGTGTCTTTTTCCAAATGCTCTCCATCCCATAATTATTCTTCTATTAATTTCATTCAAAAGGTTCCCATCCATTATCACTTGTCAGCTAAGGTAGATACGGTCTTCGACTTCTTGTTCTATTCCATTTATTTCAATGTTTGCAGAGTTTACACATTTGTTGAACATCATTTTGGTGTTGCTGAGATTCATATGGAGGCCAACTTTTTTACTTAGGTGATTTGTTGCTGGAGGTCTTCTGGACTTGTGGCAAATGTAACAATCTCACCTGCAAATCGTAGATAACTCAAACATTCACCTTTGATTTTTTTTCAATTCAATTTTCTCAGAATTCAATGTTTTTTAAATAATTCTTAGTGTTGCTGTGAAAAGCTTTAGTGACATGGTTTCTCCCTGTCGCACTCTTTCTGATTTTTATCTTGCTTCTATCTTCATATAATCTAATGGTTGATGTGGCATTCTCGTAATTGTTCCTTATCCATATCAATGTACTCTTCTTCCTAAATGTGTGTGTTAATGCATCTTAAACCACTGAAGTGTAGACAGAATCAAATGCTTTTTCGTAATCTCTGAATCTTAAGCCAAGTGTAAGAACATTTTTATTACTTTGGGAAATCACTTCTTGTACGACTTTCACATGGTCCATTGTGTGTTATCCACTGTGAAATCCTGCTTGAACTCTAGGCTGGGCGAAGTCCAGGGTCTGCAGCCCATTAGCGAGTATCATTGTAAAAATGTTGTAAGTAGACTGAATGGTCTGTTGTCTTCTTTCGTGTAGATGGGGATAACAATAGCATGTGAAGAATTTAGCAAGAATTTTTCTCTACCTCCCCAGCTTCTTTTAAGATTTCAATTGTAATTCCATCTTCCCCCTAGAGCCTCCTCATTCATTCTTCATAGATTTTATTGCCTTTGCCACTTTTTCTGATTGCACTCATGGTACATCATTGGTGGTTTCTTCTCGCTCTCCATCTGCTGGATTATGTCTTGTGTAATCTGTGTTCTTATACAATTTAATGTAGAAGTCCTCAATTCTCTTTATGAAAAGTGCACCGTCTTTTATTGTTGATCCATCATCTTGTTTGAGTGCAATGATTTGCTTCTTGCCAATCAGACGTCGTTATATTTCTATAAGTTTGGCCTTTGGGAGGGGTCAGAGTTTCAAGGGCTTTCGGACATTTATCACTATGAATATATGGATACCGTTTCCTGATAAAGGGCAGAGTGCCTGTCAATCATGGGCACATATATTTGAGGGAATAAAACGGTTACTGAGGTGTGTCTTTAAAAATGAACGCCAAAACACACATTGTTTATACTTTTGCATATACAATGTATTTCAAATATGGAATCCGCCTTGATTGATTTTGGTAGTATCCTCGGTCATTTAAAGGTACTCCTAGATATCTGAAGAAAAAAAACTGTGCTTCTCAGGCAGCATCAAAATGCACCCCCATACTGCCAATGAAGGATCAAACAACACTTTTATTTGACATGTTCCATAGAGGATAAGTTTGCATAGTCAATTTTGTATGACCAGTTAAAGTGACCCATTCCAGGATTCCTTTAACTTGGGACTGACAGCCAAAGCCAGAGTTCAGGCCCATCTTCTAGCGCGGACTGGGCATGTGGCAGCTGCCGGGACAGTTGTCCCAGCTCTCTTCCCATTGGCGGCCCTGCATGAAAGTGCTGGCCGGCACTGAGCCACTAGTACAGATGCAGCTGCCGTGATCCGACCATTTCTCAAATTGGTTTTCGAGATCTCCCCGAAATCCTTTCAACATTTGCTGTGGCAGACTAATGGCCCATCAGATTAACACAGCAGGGGTCCTTGCTGTGTTAATCCTACCGGGGTCTACCGGTCTGTAAGAGACGCGCAGTAAGAGAGAGGCTGAATCAGTCACTCTAACTGCACGCCTCTAACAGGCGATTGCAGCGTTTTATTTCATTTTAAACACTACAGTATTGTAACGGGGTTTTCGGAGCTGAACCGCATTGATTTCAGGTCTGGGGTGTGACGATAGCTTCCACAGGCTTATTAATATTACACAAAAATAATTGGGTTTGAACTGAACGAGGCTTAAGATATAATAAATTGTATTTATTCCTTAGAATAAAGGTGAACACAACAGATAATACAGTAACAAACAAGAAGTACACTTACTTAAGGGTTGGGGAATGAGAAGTATGATGTAGCATTTCTTTCAGCAGTGAGGAAATCATTCAGGTGATATCAGGTAACCATATCAGCAAACGAAGACAAAGGATATATGGGTGGACAGCAGTTTATAAACCATTCTCCTTCTATTCTTAACCTTAAGCACAGGGGATTGGTTTACAATTACCTCCAGCCACTCACTAACGTGGGAAAGCATTCTGACCCATGCCCCCCTGCTAGTTGGCACATGCGCAGTAGAACTCTGGGGGTCTCATTTCTGAAGCCCCACATTTACGTCAGGAATGCCAGACAGTCTACCATTTGGAGTTCTGGCAGGAAAACCTTTGTTGAAAGGTGTTAACTGGAACACTTAAGACCTGCCCTGGTTTGGGCTTCGGATAAACAGTGAGGGTGATAAAACTCTTTGAACAGCACTTAAATCCTAGACATAGCGGGGTCTCCAGGGCCATCTGCTACCTTATGGCCCAAAAGAATTTCCTTTTGAACTTATCCATACCTTAGGATACACTATTAAGCATAAAACATAAACGTATTAAAATATCCGGTTCCGTTAGGTCTAGCAGGTCCAAACTTTCCCGTTCTCCTTGCCAGAACTGGGACACCATATGGTCCAAAAAGCGACTTGCTACGACCCAAGAAACCGGAGTTACACAAATGCACATTAAATCATTTTAATACAAAAATCTCCATTGACAAAGAAATCTCAGCTTTTCACTAAATCCCCATTGAAAACAACGGGCAGCTCCGCCATAGACTTTCAATGGTAAATCGCCGCCATTGAAGTCAATGGGGGTTTTCTGCCATTGAAGTCTATGGGAAAAGTCCCGAACTTCAAGGGGGTCCATACTCCGTCGGGTTGGTCCAAGCGGGTCAAGGATGGTTCTGCAGCGATGCCGGAGCAGTGGCTACAGATACCCCAAACCCTGATCCGCTGAACCCTCCGGAACCGGAGATATGGATTCCTAAAATTCAGCATTTCTCACGTAGTCATTTTTCTGAGCCGTTTCTGCCGCCGCCGGCAAAGCCTATGGCGCGACCCGCTCTATCTGGTTCGACCCTTATCGGGGGTCCAGGATTCGGGGACCCGGTGGTGGTCGAGTGGGGGGACGCTTAGGAACTAGGGGCAAAAATAATTTTATCCCTAGGTGCCCTAGAACAGTTTATTTCCCCGCTAATTGACGTTGAACTTGACCCAGTGATTTTAGCTCTTTTGAAGGACATTGTATCCGCTTTGCGGTTTGCGGTCGGGACGGCAGCCAACTAGGTTACCTCGAGGCATCTCCATTGAAGTCAATGAGCCCATTGACTTTCAATGGGAAACCGCCGCTCTCCCTCTCGGACGCCACCTGCTGGTCACTACAGGAAACAGGACGAAAACAGCACAAATTCCTATTGAAATGCATTGAGCCCTAATGGCGGCCAATGGGGACCTGCAAAATGGTGCCCGAAAAGGCGGGAAACTTACACAAAGAGCTATAATCATTAAAGAATTATTAACCCTTGTGCTCCCGGATGGATTCTAGTGTGTGTGTGATGCAAACACTGAGTAACCAGACATTACAATGGAACAGGGGAAAATACATTTACATGTCATAACAAGGGTTACATCACATTTCTGGACCTCAGCCCAGTTAACCCCTTGTCTCCCTGGTGCGGTCAGGGGTGGCCAAATGGGGTGCAACCCCTTTAATACCGGGCCACCCCCTCTCTCCCTCTACACCTCCCCTTCTTAATGCGTGTCCTGTGGCCCACTGGCCCTGACGGGGAGTGGGGCACTGCTGGCACCATTAATGAATTCAGTCTCAGAGGGATAGTCCTGGCGTGAAAGTCCATCAGCATTGCTGTTTTCACTACCCTTTTTGTGCTGAATGGTGAATTCAAAATCTTGCAAAGCCAAGCTCCATCTCAGCAGTTTGGCATTTTCCCCTGATACCCTCTGTAGCCAGCTCAGGGGATTGTGGTCGGTAATGACCGTGAAAGCCCTCCCATAGACATAGGGCTGGAGCTTTTTGAGTGCCCACACAATGGCCAAGCACTCCTTTTCAATGGTGGCATATGCCACCTCCCTGGGGAGCAGTTTGCGACTGAGATACACCACAGGGTGCTCTTTGCCGTCGTCCCCCACCTGGCTCAACACAGCCCCCACACCAATGTCTGAGGCATCAGTCTGAATAAGAAAATGCTTGGTATAATCTGGGGCAGCCAGGATGGGGGCCTCAGCAAGCGCAGCTTTCAGTGCCTGGAAAGCAGTTTCACAGGCAGGAGACCAGGTAATAAGCACAGGCAGTTGCTTCTTAGTCAGATCAGTCAGGGGTTTGGCCACGGCGCTGTACTGTGGGACAAATTTCCTGTAGTACCCTGCGGTGCCCAAAAAGGCCATGACCTGTTTCTTGGTTTTTGGAACAGGCCACTGAACTATGGCTTCTACCTTGGCTGGCTCTGGCTTGAGATGCCCTCCACCCACCCTGTGCCCTAAGTACAGGACTTCTGCCATACCTACCATACACTTAGTGGGTTTTAAGGTAAGCCCAGCCTCCCTGATTCTATCCAGCACCGCAGCTACATGTCCTATGTGGGATTCCCAGGAATTACTAAAGACAGCAATGTCATCTAAGTAAGCCCTGGCATAGCTCTGCATCCCTTCCAGTAACCTATTGACCAGGCGTTGGAAGGTAGCCGGGGCATTCTTCATCCCAAATGGCATCACCAAAAACTCATAGAGGCCACTTGGAGTGATGAATGCTGACTTCTCCCTAGCCTCCAGGGTCAGGGGAATCTGCCAGTAGCCTTTGCTCAGATCCATGGTGGTCAGATACTTTGCCCCCGCGAGTTCATCTAGTAACTCATCCATGCGGGGCATGGGGTAAGCATCTGACACCGTCCCAGCGTTGAGCAACCGGTAGTCCACACAAAACCGGGTGTTTTTGTCCTTCTTAGGCACTAGGACTACTGGACTTGCCCAAGGGCTCTGGGACGGAGTAATTACCCCTAGGGTCAGCATCTCCTCAATCTCTCTCTCCATACTTGTCTTGACCTCTGCTGACACTCTATAAGCGTGCTTATGCAGAGGCTGCAGGTCCCCTGTGTGTACTGGGTGTTTGGTGAGATGTGTGGTCCCTGGCATGTCAGTGAAGAGGGCGCTATACTGAGCTAGCATGTCCCTGGCTTCTCCCTTCTGCCTAGCACTCAACTGTGCCCCGATCTCTACCTGCTCAACAGTGTTTCCTTGCTTTGCCTCCCCTAGGAGATCAGGCAGAGCATTGCTCGCCGGATCCTCCAGCAGTGGGCTACAAATGGCCATTACTGCTCCCATACTCGGTGCTCTGTATTCCTTTAACATATTAATGTGATATGTCTTGTGCCTCTCAGGCGCTACCTGTACAACATAGTTGCACTCATTCACCTTTCGGATAACCGGGTACGGTCCCGACCAGGCAGCCATCAGCTTGTTCTCCCGAGTGGGTTTGAGAACAAGCACCTGCTGTCCTGGGATGAATTCTCTGCTACGGGCCTGCTGGTCATACCATTGCTTCTGCTTGGTCTGAGCAGCCCTGAGGTGGTCCTGGGCCACCCCCATAAGCATCTCTAACCGGTCTCTGAGATCTACTACATACTGGATCACTGAAGCATCAGTAGCAGTAGTCTCCCCCTCCCATCCCTCACGGAAGAGGTCCAGAGGTCCACGTACCCTGCGGCCATATAGTAGCTCGAAGGGGGAGAAGCCTGTAGATTCTTGCGGTACCTCTCGGTATGCAAACAGCAAGTGCTGCAGGTGAATCTCCCAGTCTTTCCCCTCCGCCTCTATAAAGGTCCGAAGCATCTGCTTCAGGGTACCATTAAACCTCTCACATAATCCGTTTGTTTGGGGATGGTAAGGGGTAGTGCGCTGGTGCTGTACACCGCAGGCATCCCAGAGACAATGTAACAGTTCACTCATGAACTGCGACCCCTGATCAGTTAGGATCTCACTAGGGAAACCTACCCTAGCAAAAATGTTCAGCAAAGCTGCTGCCACTGTCTTGGCACTTATGGTGCCCAGCGCTACCGCCTCAGGGTACCGGGTGGCAAAATCCACCACCGTGAGGATGTAGCGCTTCCCTGACCTGCTAGGAATCATGAGGGGTCCTATCAGGTCCATCGCTACCTTCTGGAAGGGTTCCCCTATTATCGGTAGGGGTCTCAGGGGTGCATTCACACGGTCGCCCGCCTTACCTACTCGCTGGCAGGCATCACAGGAGCGGCAGAAATCAGCCGCATCCCTGGATGCCCCCGGCCAGAAATAACGCTGCAATAACCGGGCTCGCGTTCTGGTGACCCCCTGATGTCCCGCTAACGGAATAGAGTGAGCTACTCGTAACAATTGCTGTCGGTACCCCTGGGGTACTACTAGCTGTCGCTTACCGGTCAATCCCTTCTCTATTCTCGGGTTCCCTTCTTCTCTGTATAGGAGTCCCTTATGCCATAGGCAGCGCTCAGTGCCCTCCCCTGCCTGAGATTCGGACGCCCGAAGTCTCAAGCCGGCCAGGGTAGGGTCTGCCTTCACTGCCTCCCTAAACTGGGCTCCTAAATCTGCCCCCCCCCCAGTCATGTCATTGTCAGGGGAAGGGGACACGGTAAGGGGGAACAGTAAGTCAGCCTGTGGTTGCAACTGATCCTGGCTTACCTCCCTGGGCTCCTCTGTGCCCTCCGCTAACGTTGGTCCCAAAGGCTGGGGGACTGGGGTGGCCACCGCCGGCATTGCCGCGGTCTGGCTCCGGGTAACCGCCGCCACTGCAGCGGGCTGGGGCACACGGTCGTAGGTGCAGGTCATCGGTCCCAGGTCATTGCCCAAAAGAATTTCAGCATCCAAACCTGGTAAAACCCCCACCTCCCGCACACCCTTGCCCACCCCCCAATCCAAAAAAATGCGGGCCACCTGCAGGAAACGTGGCTCTCCGTCAGCCACAGTGATCTGTATCCCAGGGCCTGGGATCAATTCCTCTGGCCGGACCATATCAGGTCAGACCAGGGTCACTGCAGCTCCTGAATCAAGAAAGCCAACTGCTTGCCGGTCACCGACTGTGACCGGGGTGAGATGCTTGCTCCTGCCGTCCGTCTGCTGCAGGTCTGCGCTGTGATGTCCTCCGCTCCTGGCTGTAGGCACTGAAGAAACCGGGGTAGGGGTGACATGGGACGTCTCGCTGGGAGTTGTTTCCATGACCGGTCCTGGTTCTTTGGTGGAAGCCACCCGCACGCGGGCTACCGGCTTTGCAGCTGGGGTGCGTTGCCCTCGATAGGGTCCGTTGGAACGCAGGGGTTCCGGGCAATCTGGTCTGATGTGACCAGTGCTGTTGCAATTGTAGCACCGGCGCTCATGCCGGAGCTCTCCCGCCTTCTGTGACCCGCTGCCCGCAGGCGGCTTTTGGGTCCACTGGGGGGTACTCACAGCTTTCTTGGCCGGCGCCGGTGGGGTTACCGCTTTGGCTGGTACCTTGGTGGTCATCTGGGACCGGCTGACCACATAGTCATCTGCCATCCTCGCCGCCTCGGTGTAGGTCTTGGGCTTTTTATCATACACAAAAGCCCTCACCGCCGGCGGGCACTGCAGCATGAGCTGCTCCTGAAAGATGAGGTCCAGCAGGCGTTGGTAAGTCTTGGCCTCAGAGCCCTCCACCCAGTGTAACCCATACAAAGCCATGCGGGTCACATAAGTGACATAGGTCTCCTGAGGGTGCCTCTCCTCCAGCCGGAACTTACCCCGGTAAGCTTCAGGGGTAAAACCATGCTGAAACAGCAAAAGTTCTTTCAGGTGGTCATAGTCATCAGCAAACTCCTCTGTAAGCGCCATCAAAGTCTGTTTAGCCAAGCCGGAGAGTAGCGGGTCCAGGCGTGCAACCCTATGCTGGGGAAGCACCCCGTACCGCCGGCACTGCGTTTCAAAGTTCCTTAGAAACATGTCAATCCGATCAGTGCCCTCCATATACTTGGTGGGACTGTGCTTGTCCAGTTGGAGTCCATCTCTGGGGGGTCGGACCGGGGGGCAATAAGCGGGTCTGTTCATTGCCATAGAGATAAACTTTAGCCGCTCCTCCGGTGTCCCTCGGTCTCCCCACGCTGTTATCAGTGCCAGCATTTCAGGGGTAAACGGACTGGGAGCCGCAGCTATCAGTGCCCCTCCTGCTGCACTTGTCCTGGGAGGTGCACTTGGTCCCTCCCCGGGATCCTGCCGGCCCGGCACTGGGTTCAGTCCCTGATCTCCGGGCGGCTGTAAAAGGGCAAGCTGAGCTACTTCCAGGACCTCTGGATGCTCAGCTTCATATGCGGTGACTGCAGCAACCATGTCCTCGACCTCCTGGTCCACATATTCCAGTCCATAGGCACGGCACTTGTCTTTTAGCGGATTTCTAGTTCTCAGGTAATAGAGGTTCTCCGCTTCACTCATGGCTCTGAGTTCTGGGTCACAGCAGTGAGGTGGTGTGACAACTTGCGTTACTTGTTGCACTACTGTGTGTTCAATATCTTTAGTCCCAGGAACTTGCAATTACTATCAAGTTCCCACTGGATCACAGTACCCCGCAGAATACTGTAATCCAGGTCCAGTTCAGTCCCACCAGCTGCCACCAGTTATATTAATACGCCTGTGACGATAGCTTCCACAGGCTTATTAATATTACACAAAAATAATTGGGTTTGAACTGAACGAGGCTTAAGATATAATAAATTGTATTTATTCCTTAGAATAAAGGTGAACACAACAGATAATACAGTAACAAACAAGAAGTACACTTACTTAAGGGTTGGGGAATGAGAAGTATGATGTAGCATTTCTTTCAGCAGTGAGGAAATCATTCAGGTGATATCAGGTAACCATATCAGCAAACGAAGACAAAGGATATATGGGTGGACAGCAGTTTATAAACCATTCTCCTTCTATTCTTAACCTTAAGCACAGGGGATTGGTTTACAATTACCTCCAGCCACTCACTAACGTGGGAAAGCATTCTGACCCATGCCCCCCTGCTAGTTGGCACATGCGCAGTAGAACTCTGGGGGTCTCATTTCTGAAGCCCCACATTTACGTCAGGAATGCCAGACAGTCTACCATTTGGAGTTCTGGCAGGAAAACCTTTGTTGAAAGGTGTTAACTGGAACACTTAAGACCTGCCCTGGTTTGGGCTTCGGATAAACAGTGAGGGTGATAAAACTCTTTGAACAGCACTTAAATCCTAGACATAGCGGGGTCTCCAGGGCCATCTGCTACCTTATGGCCCAAAAGAATTTCCTTTTGAACTTATCCATACCTTAGGATACACTATTAAGCATAAAACATAAACGTATTAAAATATCCGGTTCCGTTAGGTTTAGCAGGTCCAAACTTTCCCGTTCTCCTTGCCAGAACTGGGACACCATATGGTCCAAAAAGCGACTTGCTACGACCCAAGAAACCGGAGTTACACAAATGCACATTAAATCATTTTAATACAAAAATCTCCATTGACAAAAATCTCAGCTTTTCACTAAATCCCCATTGAAAACAACGGGCAGCTCCGCCATAGACTTTCAATGGTAAATCGCCGCCATTGAAGTCAATGGGGGTTTTCTGCCATTGAAGTCTATGGGAAAAGTCCCGAACTTCAAGGGGGTCCATACTCCGTCGGGTTGGTCCAAGCGGGTCAAGGATGGTTCTGCAGCGATGCCGGAGCAGTGGCTACAGATACCCCAAACCCTGATCCGCTGAACCCTCCGGAACCGGAGATATGGATTCCTAAAATTCAGCATTTCTCACGTAGTCATTTTTCTGAGCCGTTTCTGCCGCCGCCGGCAAAGCCTATGGCGCGACCCGCTCTATCTGGTTCGACCCTTATCGGGGGTCCAGGATTCGGGGACCCGGTGGTGGTCGAGTGGGGGGACGCTTAGGAACTAGGGGCAAAAATAATTTTATCCCTAGGTGCCCTAGAACAGTTTATTTCCCCGCTAATTGACGTTGAACTTGACCCAGTGATTTTAGCTCTTTTGAAGGACATTGTATCCGCTTTGCGGTTTGCGGTCGGGACGGCAGCCAACTAGGTTACCTCGAGGCATCTCCATTGAAGTCAATGAGCCCATTGACTTTCAATGGGAAACCGCCGCTCTCCCTCTCGGACGCCACCTGCTGGTCACTACAGGAAACAGGACGAAAACAGCACAAATTCCTATTGAAATGCATTGAGCCCTAATGGCGGCCAATGGGGACCTGCAAAATGGTGCCCGAAAAGGCGGGAAACTTACACAAAGAGCTATAATCATTAAAGAATTATTAACCCTTGTGCTCCCGGATGGATTCTAGTGTGTGTGTGATGCAAACACTGAGTAACCAGACATTACAATGGAACAGGGGAAAATACATTTACATGTCATAACAAGGGTTACATCACATTTCTGGACCTCAGCCCAGTTAACCCCTTGTCTCCCTGGTGCGGTCAGGGGTGGCCAAATGGGGTGCAACCCCTTTAATACCGGGCCACCCCCTCTCTCCCTCTACATGGGGACCCCCTACTTCCCAAGTTACAGGCCCCACGGGGGTACTCTGGTGGTCCCCACGGGTGTCTGGGGTCCTCTGGTGGTTCCCGTTGGTATCCGGAGGCCTCCAGGTGGTCCCCATGGGTGCAATCAAATGTGACGTGACAGGCTGTATAAAAGCCTGTGCTGCCTCATGATGGCACGGGGCTGATGGAGCAACATCTATTCCCATTTGGATTGACAGATGAAGAACAGATGAAGATAAAGAAGAACAAGGAGTGGATTACAAGTACAGATGCAGATAATGAAGACCCCACAATGGATTACAAATTACAGATGAAGAAAAGAAAGAAGAAAAAGAATGAAAGATTTTACCTGTCTGCCATGGCAATTGAGGAGCATTGCGTCGTAGACCAGGAGTTGCTGGTGTTGGTGTTGGAGTTGGATTCGGTGGGTGAAGACATCAAAAAGTAAGAAAAAGATGGCCTGTATGTTATGTAATGTTGTATTTTTTTTTTTTAGATTGGCATTTGCGTTGGCATACTGTAACTTTTGTATTCCAATGTAAATGTCTTTTGTTTTTTTAGGTTGGTACTGTATTGGCATTTTTATTAATTAAAATGTACAGCAAAGTCTTTTTTATTTGATGCATGTATTTTTTTGCAGGTTGCCCATTGACTGGCATAGAGACAGACCATGTGGTACTGTGCCAATCAATTGTTTTTTTTGTGTTGTGGCAATGCAATGTGGTTTTTATTTGATGCATGTACTGTACTGAATGGGTCAAAATTCCTCAAAACCGATGTGAGAAACTAAGCAGCAGTTGCAGGAAACACTTAGTTGAAGTGATTGCTGCTCAAGGGGGCGCCACCAGGTACTGAATCTAAAGGTTCACATACTTTTTCACACATGGATTTTGAATGTTGAATCATTGGTGGATAAATTAAATGTTGAAAGAGTATCATTTTTTTTTTTGTCATTTGTTTGATCAGGTGACCTTTATCTATTATTAGGACTTAGACTAAGATCTCATAACATTTTAGATTTGAAATATCTAATAACTAGAAAGATCTAATAACATTTTAGATTTGAAATATGTGAAAATCCTAAGGGGTTCACTAACTTTTTCTCGGCACTGTATATTTGGTATAAATGTACTACTGTACTTACACTGAGCTGGTATGAGAAAATTGAATGCAAAGTCTGAAGTTGACATTAAGCCTCCAAAAATGCAGGTACTGTATGAACATTTAATTTGAATGAAATAAATGTTAATAGATTTAATTAGAAATAGCAGTGCTAGTCCATTTGTGATAGTACAGATTAAACTAGAGTATACTTCAGTAATAGGTGATACCTTTTTTATTTGGGCTAACAATATTGAAGCTAATGGAGAAATCCGGCACAATAGGCATAAAGTAAATTGAATGTTGTTGTTCAGATTTGACATACCTTGGTCACATGATGTGCAATTCAAGAAAGACACTGCTTAAAAACTCAACGTTAAGAGGTGCGTGAAAAAAGTATTTTATGGGAATCATGGTTAAAAATGTAAAGCAATAATTTGCTTGGCCATGCCAGTGGCCACTACACGTGGTAGCGAAAGGGTTACAAGTTTAACAGGTTCATTATATAGTTCAGGGGTGCTCAACTCCAGTTCTCAAACCCCACCCCAACAGGTCAGGTTTTCAGGATATTCCTGCGTCAACACAGGTGCTGCACTCGAAGACTGAGCCTTCTGTGCTGAAGCTGGAATATCCTGAAAACTTGACCTGTTGGGGAGGGGGGGGGGGGGGCATGAGGACTGCAGTTGAGCACACCTGTTATAGTTTACCAATGACATGCCAAAGATAGCTGAGAGTAAAGAGGAACCCTATTACTGAACCACAAATTTGGGACAATTAGCTGTTGTATAATCGGTTGTTAGCATTGTTCCTGACTGTAGGGCTGTGCCTTGGCTGAGGCCATAGCAGTTTCTTTCTGGTGCAAAATGCAGTACTGTTTTAAAACATTTAGTTGTCTGGTATAACCTTTTCCCCTATGGATAATGTCCTTGCAAACATAACTTTTAAGTAATTAGCTGTACTTTGCATTAATGCTTTGCTAGCACAAGCGCTTACTTGCACACATTTGTAAGTGTTTCAGAAAAACGTGGCTCAATTAATGTCTTGTTTTAACAAGCAGAGAGAGGCTTCAGGTTGCTAGACAGCTTTTATCTCTTTAACACCTTCACTGCAGAAGGGCATTGAACACATTGAGGTTATAACATCATTCTCTTTGTAACGCTTCTTATTAAAGTGTTCCTTTGTGGAATAAGAAGTATACCGCATTCTGAAAAGTGTTGGTAATGCTTTTTTTTTGCATGTCCACGTTTAGATATTGATAATATGCATTTTAAACACGATAATGGGATATGAAATAGTCTCTCCTCGCTGCAATACTAATGCACTTCCCATCATTCACATTGTTATCTTATCTTTGATTCATTGGATACTGTGATCATGTGTAATAGAGTGTAAAAAGCGTGTGGAACTTGAGATGTGCTTTCTGCATTGTTTGGCGTTACAATGCGTAATCATGTTTTGGTTGATGTAACCTTGATGCTTCTTGTTTGAAGAGCATAATGGTGTTTTGGAGATTGAGCGCATCCGCGTTTTAATCTGTACTGTAATAACCAATTAAAAAGCAGCAAATAAATAGAGTGACTCTTCAGTTTGTGCATGTTTCCGGTGTTCCCTGCTGCCATCTGGTGAGGAAGCAGGCGTCCCCTCCTACACACTGAGTGGCATGTAAAGAAAGAAAGACGTTTACTGCACTGAAAGACCTTTTTGGCCCACTTTGTGATTTCGGTTCTTATAACCATTGCTGAGACGCTGTTCCATGTTTCAGTCAAGAAGTGATTTTGCCATGCAGTCTGAAATGACATTAAGAGCTGTAGTCATGGTCGTGTGTGTGAATAAGGTAGTGGTTCCATCATCAATTCTCCTGCTGGGCAGAGATATGGACCACAAATTGTAGTGTCTTGTGATGACTGAGACGCAGGAGGCTGAATCACGGTTGTTCTGGACTATCTTTTTAACATGTGACTGTGAACCATGTTATTTACCGTCACGTGATGCCTTCAGTAAGGAAAGTAGTCACACTTAGGACCAGGTCAAACTAATGATGTTGATATGTTTACTCGAATAAAGCTTGGTGACCTTATACCTTTTAAAAATTCTTGTCTTTTTTTATTTTTTAAACACTGGCATTCAGCAGTAATTATTCTACTGATGATTCATCCTTTTTCAAGACAAACTGCATTCTGGAGACTGTCATTTAATTTCCTGTGTGTCATGGCTTTAAATGAAAGGAATTGGAGTGTGAGCCCATGGGACACGCAGGGTGCAACATTTCTGGGCGCCAGAACAGTCTTTACTTAGCAGTTTGTATAGATTGGGAGGAAATACATTTTATTGTAGACATCAGACTTTTTCCGGAGTGGGTTTGGCATACCCGAGATCATGCTTTTGCTGTTCTTTACAGTGGCATCTAGATAGTTTATATCATTAACTGCTCTTCCACGGCGCAGCCCTGGTGTAGAGTACCACAAGCAGGAGTGAGTAACAAGTAATAGCACCAGGAGACTATGGAGGAAGGTTACACCAAGGCCTGAGAAGTATTTAAAACCTAAAGGTATATAATTATGAATAATTAATATATTTAAGCTACTCGCTACAGTAGGGGACCCCATTATTTTGGTTATGATACTATAACCCAGCCCTTACAGGTCGGTGTGCCTCATTAGGCTGAAGAATTTCAGATACTAGATGGTAACCTTAAATCTTATCTGGTCTTGGTATTTAAATATTTGTGGTATGCTAATGACCTAGCTCAGTGCCTCAAGTGAGAACAGCATCTGATAGATTCCTCCTGCTTTGCTTTTCTGTGAATTGTCTTTTTGCTTATAGGGATGATGTTTGTTATTTTAATACTCAACACTAATAGGAAATAAATTACACCTGAACTAATAGCGTTAAACCTTTTCTTGGGAGCAGTGTGGATTTTTGTTTTTAAACCAGGAATAATAAAGTTCAATGGCACCCACCGCCTGGTTTTGGCCACAGGTTTTTTCCCCCCCTCTTCTGGTCAAGAGTGGCTGATTGCTTCAATCCTCGAAAGTACATCACAGAAACGACAAAGCCACGCCAACCTGTGTCTCCATACCAACACCGTCTGTCCAGTGGCCCTTCTACATGGAATCATTTAACACTCCACTGGTTATCGTCTCGCATAGCGTTTACATTTCATATGCTGGTACTCTGAATGGATTTCATTGTAATCAGTTTAGCTTTCTAGAAACAACAAAAGTGCAGGATTCTGCTGAATGAGATAACAACAAATTATGATGGTTGTATCAAAACATGCTAAATTAGCCAGAAATAAGAATACTCTAAATTGAAACAGAAAAAAAATGGAGGTGATGTGAAGGACTAAGACAATCAATCTTTGTGGGAAGTTTATTTGCCAAAGGGATTATGTATGTAAGCAATGGTTGATCAGAAACTGGGACAAGTGACCTGTTTCTAAAAAATTTTTTTTTTAAAGTACGTTTCACCATCGCTCATGAACATTTGAAAAGAACGTGAAATGACACGATAGTATCTGCTTACATGGTACCGTATTATTGTTACGCTATGTCTATACAGTCGTCATATTGCCTTTTGCCTCTCCAGTTATGTGTAGCTATGCCAAATTAAGCTGGCGTGTACTGTTTTATTGTGCAGGCTAGTGATCCCATTCTTGGTCAATCACTGAAACATCAGCTTTCATTTTTGTGGACCTTGGAATATTTTTGGGTGGGTTTCTTTGCTTCCTAACAATCATGTTATGTATCAGAATAAGTGGTATTTTTATTCACATAGACCTGAAGCATTGGAATTCGTTCATGTAGTGTATGCTCACTGTACTACGTTCAAAGTAAGTTTTCTGATATGTGGCCAGTTGCTTGCATTGTTCATGCTAGACAGAAATCATGTACACAATATAACTAATTTACCCTTTGAATAACACATAAAGAGCCTCAACTGTTCTGGTTGCCGCTTTGAATCTGTACCAAATACATTTACTCCAGGGTTAGGAAGAGCACACAGGCTCTCGGAAAATATTCTCCTTTATCAGGCTTTGTAGAAACTGTTGAATCCAACATAAAAGGGAAAATATACTTGCACTCAAGTTATATATACAGTATCAACAAAGAATACTTGCTCAAACTCAGTGGTGTCGTCCAGTAGCATAGGAACAAAGAGTAGCACACCTTATGAAAATATCAAGCGATTTAATTAACCAACATTTCAGTCCAACATGGTCGACCTTTCTCAAGATGAGTTAAGGTCGCCTTGAGAAAAGGTCCACCATGTTGGACCGGAAAGTTGGATAAATAAACCTCTTGGCAGAAACTGACACAAATCATCTGAACCATGATCCTGTTGAGAAGAAAGTTCATTGACACAGGCTTATTATACCATTGGAGGCATTGGGTTTCCGCTGTTTGGTTACAGAAGTATTAAGGGCACATTAATGCAAAACACTTTTTTTTCCCATGTCTCTGTGAAGAGAGATTTATATCCCAATGTGCTATTATGATTGTGATCTATTGCATTGATATGTTACATGTATTAGCTTTTGTTAAAACTCAGTTCTACTTAAGTGCTTGGACAAATGCCGAGCACTTTTTGATATGTTTTGTAATAATTGTGAATTGTGTTTTTGTTCTAGAGTATTTTTTTGGTGTGTTCTGGCTAACTTTATGAACTGTCTTAGTTAAAAACCCAACAATTGAGGGAAGAAAATCTATTATATCTACCCAATCATTCTATACACTTCCCTAAAGCGAAGTCAACATGCATAGATTCAGAAGAGCATTAACTTTTATGACTAGAACCATAAAAACTAAAACGTTTTAAAGTGACGAGTAGAATGTTCTACTTAAAACAGTGGTTGAAACAGTTAATCGGTGTATCCATATTTCACATGCTCCTCATTCAGTTGTTTGCTAGTGCCAAGAAGAGCCGTAAACTGTCTCAGTATCTTAAATGGTGAGAGAGCGCACAGGCTTTGGACAGCATTTACTCTTGCCGTTTCTATTTATGTTAATAAATGCAGCAGTTCCTTACATCCTAAATGCTTGCTATAGTAACAGAAGGAAGCTTAATACATTACAAATCATTTCAATGGGCATAAAGCTTTTGTGTTTGTTTTTAAAAAAAAAGCTATATTATGTAATACTATACAATGGATTTTTATTATTATTATTTTTATTTATTTTTTTAACAGGATTTTGAATGAAATACTGCTTTAAGTTCATCTTAAGTATTGCTGTGTGACATTTGCAGATGTCACTGTCTCTGGCCTGCCTGCCTTCTGTCACTATTCTCCACAAACATTCTGGACACACACTTGCATAGTAATTCTTCTCGTCTTTCTTTCATTGTCTTCCATTAGACTTGGCACAGAACCCTTAAATATTGTTTTCCTATTGTTATTTTTTAATCCAAAATAGAAAACTGATAGATTTCATAGCTGGCGGTCATCAAAAAACAGTAACAGCGTACACTAGCTAAAAAAGTCAATAATGATCCTTTAATTACAAAGACTGTATATAACCGTATATCTATCTAACAGCTGATCACTGTGCTACTATTCTGTCATTACCAAGTCCAATGTAATAAAACTATTACATTTTAGACATTTAACATTAATCTCTTATGTAAATGAGTATATGCCTCATAGACAGGGCAAGCTATTTGAGGCCTAAAAAATGGAGGCTAGAGATACAACATTATAATGGGATGCATCTGTTTTTGCATCATACAGCTCCTTTTATTTTCTTATTATGACTCCATCTCTGTCACTAGAAAATATTGATGTAAAGCTTTAAAATAATTTTTGTGAATGAGAGGGATTACGGTTTTAATTCAAGCACTGGGGTCAGAAGACCTACTAATATTGTACAGCTGGTATTGCCTTCTCCTCTGGCATCAGCAGGTACAATTACCCAGCATTTAGTATATTCATGATAACATTATTATTTGAATCCAACTAGCGTCTGTAAGGCCTATAATGCAACATATTCTCTTTGCAACAAATGGGTTAAAAAGAGGATTCGTTTTATTTGGGAGAACATCAATTAAACTTCCCTTTCATGCTGTATAGACCATTTCAAGGTGAGCGCAAAATAAAGCTTTTTTCATCTTGCTCCTTTATTGTTCCATTTTACACTACTTTTGTCATATAAAAAAGCAGAATGAATTTTCCAGTCCTCGGCTCGTTTCTTTTGTTAGTAATGCACAGCTTCTGCTTAGACGTGTAATTAACTGCATATTAAGCTCCAGCTCCTACTCACCAGGGTTTCCATGGTCTGAGGATGTTCCTTGTGAAGCCTCATTAAAGCTAAGGTACTCATATGGTAATGATTGAGCTTTCAAGCACTGAAGGGGTCATCCAGATTTGCATAATATACGTATATTAATTCGTGTTAGACTATTCAGTAGTACTATGTTTGTTCTGTTGTGGGTTTTATGATTATTTTTTATTTCAATTTATTTTTTATTGTTTTAGAGAGACATAACAAATATATTGTCCATACAACAAAGAGCATTAACAGTTTGTCATCTGAAATAAAATAATTGATATAACACGCGTCTCTCATGAGCTTAACAAAGGATAGAGAAGAACGTAGAAAAGAAGAAAAAGAAGGGTGGGAGGGGTGGAAGGGGGGGGGGGGGTAGGACGAGCCCATTTGTCTGGTATTTCTGTATTTATTTATATAAATGATATATATTTATATATATTTCCCTAGTTTCCTGGCCATATTTCCCAAATTTTGTGAAATTTGTCAGTTTTCTGGTTCAACTGTGCTGTGAGGAGCTCCATCATCTTTATTTCCCTTAGTCTCCGTAAGACAGTCTGCCTAGAAGGCGCATTCACCTTTTTCCAGGCAGCCGCAATAGCACAGCGGGCAGCTGTCAGTACATGAGTGATCATCTTACTTTCTGCCGTTCCTAATTCATCTATTGGTTTGGCCAGCACCATGGTCAGCGGTTCCACCTCAACCTCCACCCCCAAGTACTCTCTGATCAATCTTTGTATCATGACCCAGAATACCTGAATTTTTGGGCAACTCCACCAAATATGAACCATATCTCCTTTTTGCCCGCATCCTACTCGGAGTTAGGTACCAATGAAATAGAATTTTATAAATATTCTCTTTGATAGTGGTACAGATTGACGTTTTTGCAGCTACCTCCCAAATGTCCTCCCAGTCTTCTCTATCGATCTCTGTATTCAAATCTTCTGCCCATTTGATCATATAGCTATGTTGGGAACAACCCGTTAATCGCGCCAGACCCAGATATATCTCCGAAATCAGTCCTTTACAGTAATATCCTTTCCTACACAGTCTTTCAAAATTTGTTAAATCTTTGAATGCCGAATCTTTAGAGACTGATTGCAGGTAATGCTTAATTTGGAGGTAACCAAACACTGGTATATTTATGATTTTGTGTTTCTTCTCCAGCGCTTGGAGTGGTAGAATTATACCGTTATCTACAAAGTCGTCAGCTACCATCAACTTTAACGTCTTAAATTTATTGAGTCTCTGTGGAAGCCAGCCTGGGGAGAATTCAGGGTTATAGAATATAGGGGTTAGTAGTGTTGGACTGGCTGTCAGACCATATTTATTTTTATTTCTAGACCATATCCGCCATGTACATTTCATTGCTCCCAGTTTTAATGTTTCCAAGAAGGTCTCTCCTCCCCTCTCGGTCCACATAGCAGCCGGGAGAGAGAGAGGTCTTGTATAAGTAGACTCAAGTCCCACCCAGCAACTGGTGGCTGGATCATTGTTCCAAATTATTGCTTGTTTGAGTTGGGCCGCCAAATAGTATTTAATGATATCCGGGACTGCCAAGCCTCCGCAATCTTTTGGGGCTAGCATAATAGATCTAGCTACCCTGGGTCTTTTATTTTGCCAGATAAATTGGAAAATTCTGTTTTGTATGTTTTTAAGCTCCGGCATTGGAATATCTATAGGAAGAGTCTGGAAATAATACAGGAGTCTTGGTAGGATATTCATTTTGATTGTGGCTATTCTTCCTAACCAAGATATCTGGTATTCGTTCCAGCTCTGGAGGTCATTTTTTAGCCTCTCAAATAATGGTGGATAGTTATGTTTGTATAGTGTATTATACTCCCTTGTTATTTGGATTCCTAAGTATTTGATCTTTGTGGAGTTCCACTTATATTTAAAATTTGCGTGTAATAATTTGATTTCAGAATCCGATAGGGTTAGGTTCAATGCTTCCGACTTATCGATGTTGATTTTATATCCCGATATTTTGCTAAATTTATCTAGTTGTGAATGTAAATTCGGGAGTGAAATCAAGGGGTTGGCGAGAGTTAGGATAATGTCGTCGGCAAATAGGGATATTTTAAATAGGGTTTTATGATTATTAATTAAAATGCACATTTATTTTGTGTGTGTGTGTGTGTGTGTGTGTGTGTGTGTGTGTGTGTGTGTGTGTGTGTGTGTGTGTATATCTTTGGAGTTTGTCTTTTAAAGACAGTGTCCTGTCGAACAAGCCTCGTAAGTAATTTTTTCTTGCAGATTAACAGCACTATAGGGTATAAACTGTGGCAGGCATGTGCAATGAGGTCTACATAACACTTTATAGTGACTAAGGGCTTTCTTACCATTAAAATACATTGCATGACTTCCAGACACGAAAATGGGTTACTGATCCGTCTCCATTAGTTCCTGTAAGGCCTCACCGCTCACATTCTGCTGCCTATGTGCTACCACAGAGAGTTACGTGACAGCTCAAAGATGCTCCACAGCCAGTGGCTGCAGTCGGATACCTCCTTGTATTCTTCCCACCGCCAGCTGCAGAAAGCAGGAAGAGCATCGACTACATCAAATAGTTCCCTATTGACCTAGACTTGGGAGATTGTCTGACTGGATGTGACCTGTCTCCAGGGGGGCGAGAGACAGGCCGACATTTTCCTAGCTGCTCTGGGAGACTTAGCTTTGTGGCCAACCTGGAACAGTGCAATCGCCCTCATTGTTTACAATAAGAAATTCTTATCCACCAGAGTCCTTTCTTGCTGCCCACTGTAGTTTTGTCCTGAGGCCTCCTGGTTCAAATACGCAAGAAAAACAAGGGGAGCTAATGGGAGACCTGTTGCATTGAATGCTAGATATACATGTAGATTTAATCAAACTATTAAAATGGGCCCGAAAAAAAACTTTGCGTTTTAAAAATGAAGAGAATAACAGGCAACTGGTGTTCAAAAATAGTGTAAGGCGCTAATACTTCAGTCTCATATGGTATTTGACTCCTTACAGAGGAAGCGTGAATTTGACATTGCATGCTGTAAAGCTGAAACTATTCTTGTTTGTGGTCAGTGTGTGGGACTTCAAACATGTAGAGAAACAGTAAAAAAATAAGCGAATTCTAGTTAAAAAATAAATAAATAAAATAATGTATTCTGTTTTGATAAATGTATCCAATGTTGGACATTGTTGCAAAAACGTATACCATTTGGTAGTCTTTGGTCAGTAGTTTTAGCTTTCTAGTATATGGCTACGTACTTATGAGGCTGCTCACATCTTAAGTCACCAGAACGTTTGACAGGTTTTGTCTGTAACCGTGCAGAACTAGTAGAGAGAACATTCTAAGCGGGAATACTTTGCATAATAACATTCCTGCAGCACTGAAAGAGTTAATGATCGGCTCTTTAGGACCAACGATTTTGTTATTTAGTAATATTCGAATATATATTACATGACCAAGGTTTCCTGTACTTTATAATACAAGTGTACAGACTCGTTAAAATACAAGGAAAGTACATGTATAACAGAGATGGAAGCATAAAGGAATCCTTGCCCCAACACCCTTACATTTTTTGTTATAAAGCAAAATTAGGTGTACAGACATTTTAATGCATAGTAAAGAGCAGGGCCAGCGATGGGGGAGAGCGGTGTCCTGGGTCAGGAGGGAGAGGGGGTCCTGCCAATCCTGGAAGTTTCACCTGCTTTTTGGAAGCTTTGCCTGAATGGTGGGCTAAAGAGGTGGGGCTCAGGAGAGCAGCCTTTAGCTCCACCCCCCACCCCCCTCGTTCAACAATTGTATTTGAATCTTCCATCCCGCACCCACTCAACAACCCGGGGGCCAGTTCAAGACAGTATTCCTGGGCCCCCGGAGAGCTGTCGGCGGTCCTGGTAAAGGCTGTAGCTGCATATCTTGAGGCAGTTATAGTTAGTGGGGCTTCCATGCTACTGAAATGCTATTTTTAAGTGTGTGTTTGGAACTATTTATAATATAGGGGATCAAAAACATATTTTTTTTATTTTTTTTACAGGGTTCAAATATGTGAGCACAACTTGAGTTTTAGATGACTTATTTAGGACGTTTATATAACTTGGATAGTGATAGTAAAATCAATTTACTTCACATTGGGATATATCTTAAATTTACCTGCGTGTGTTTTTAAAGAATCCTTCATATCCCGTCTTTTTTTTTTCAGCTCACAGAAGCCAACCAGAAGAAGAAGAGCTTGCAGCAAAGTGTTGAGAAAGCAAAAGTTGGACGTCAAGATACGGTACGTTTTCATTCAGTAAATTAAAAGTAGCATTGCATGGCTTGAGGTTTGTGATGTAGAGGGACTTTGCCAGTAACATTGCTAATTAATTCTGGTTCTGGCCTATGAAATATTGGAGCTCTGTGCCCTTATTTTTGCAAGAAACGGGACCACTTAGACACTTCCCTTCATACGCTCATTCAACACAACACGCGCACCCTACCATACATGCTGCTATAGCGTTTATTAGGGTAGATTAGAATTTTCTATTTGTCATTATTTGCGTTAATCTTTTACTTTTTTTCAGTCCATTTACAAATTACCCTTTGATCAAATACCAAACAACAGTAAATTCTCTGCAGTACTGCAAAAAAATGTGTTTTTATAAAGATCATAGTTTAAAAAAAAAAAATACAGTACTCTTTTATTCTGTAATACTCAAGTGATATCTTATGCAAAACAGTCACTATTTCCTTCATTGGAAATGTTGTTGCTTATTAGTGATTTTTTGTTTTAATTATGAGTTCTTGCATAGAAAGTTTAAAGAATAAAAGCTTTGGGAGGAATTTGTATACATTTTTCTGTGCCTACTGTATCTAGAAACATTTTTTGTGGATGCATTATACCAACACACATTCTCTGATGCTAAATATTCCTACACAATGCTAGAGGTTGAAGGATCCCTGAACACTATCTCTCTAAACCAAACGGTTACTCAACCTGCAAGCCTACTCGAATACCCGCCAACACCTCCAGACGTCAAAAGGTCAATCAGTAACCCTGCTGGTTATGTTCAGTTACTTAACTGTGAGGCAGACACCATACAAAAAAAAGTCAACCTGTGAAGAGTCTGGTTGATACTGTATTTTTGAAGACCTTTGTTCTTTAAGGTGTGCGGCATTTGAGGTGGGAGTTGAAGTGTATAGAAAGGCATGTTCACATTCTGTAAAATAGATGAGGTAGCAGAGCGCTCAAATGCCAGGTCAAATGATGATATAGTGCCAGAACCAACATCAAAGGAAATCCATAGTCACAAATGTAGAGTAGTGGTAATGCAGCTAACAATATGGGAACAGTCTCCAGAAGACAGGTAGTGAGTAGTGCGAGATCACCCACGATCAATCTCATTGGTAGGTAACCCTGTAGCAATAATTACTCACGTTCCTTGGTGTGGCTGGCTGTGCAACTTCCAATGCTGGTATGCAGAAGTAGAAGATTGAGAGGAGTGCACGAACCGGAGGGGGCAGGAAAAGACCCAAAATCAAAAATATATTAAAAAAGGTACTTTATTGTGTCATGAGACCCATCCAACGCGTTTCGAACGTCACCACACACAAAGTACCTTTTTTAATATATTTTTGATTTTGGGTCCTTTCCTGCTCCCTCCGGTTCGTGCGCTCCTCTCAATCTTCTACTTCACATTCTGTAAAGACTGACATTTTAAACATCAAAGGTTGATGATTACTTTGATAATGCTCATTGTGCCATTTAAAGAAAAGGAAATCATGAGATGAGAAGGAGTTTCCCTTTTCATTTTCTAGAATGATTTCTGACTCTAAATCTACAAAGTGGATAATGTATACAAAATTGCGGCTTTTAGGGTGAGACCTCATTACCATTGCACTAATCCCATTGAAACACTGATACATCTAGCTTGTGTATGCATGTGTCCTTCTGTATATACATGTGATGCACATATCTTTAATGAATATGAAACTGGTTGGGAGAGTTATTAGTTGAACTTCTCACAATGGTGTAGTTTGCAGAGCAATCCTACAAGGGATCAGTGTGAATCTGCGTACATGTAATATGTAACAAAAGACAGAAAGCCCCAGTGCTACATCCGATGACAAATTATATAGTTAAATACTTATCTGTTTTTTCTTTTCATAATTGAGGGTCATTTAGTTACATTATTTGGCCACAGCCAAATCCCTACAATAATCCCTATACTCGCACCTATTTTTAACTCCTCCCTCTACTCTGGTACCTTTCCCTCCTCCTTCAAACATGCAACAGTCATACCATTACTGAAAAACAGCAAGCTTGACCCTACCTGTCTTTTTAACTATTGGCCTGTCTCCCTCCTGCCTTTTGCCTCTAAACACCTTGAACGTCTTGTATTCTATCGCTTGCTCCATTTTCTCAACACCTATTCTCTCCTAGACCCTCTACAATCTGGCTTCCACACTGCTCACTCCACTGAAACAGCCCTCACTAAATAACTAATGACCTCCATTCTGCCAAAGACAGAGGTCATTACACTCTGCTCATATTACTCGACCTCTCTGCAGCATTTGGTACTGTGGACCAACCTCTTCTCCTTCACATTCTCCATACTCTTGGTATTCGTAACAAAGCTCTATCCTGGATCTCCTCTTACCTCTCCCATCTTACTATGTGTCTCTTCTGCTAAAACCTCCTCTTCTATCGATCTGTCTGTGGGGGTACTCCAGGGCTATCTAAAACCTGTTGCTTTTTCCTCCACAATATTTCAAAGATACGCCCTTAACTCTGTTGCTCGACTGCTAAAACTCTGGCACAGGCCCTCATTCTCTCCCTTTCTCGATTACTGTAACCTCCTGCTATCCGGCCTTCCTGCCTCGCACCTGTCTCCCCTACAATCTATCCTAAACGCTGCTGCCAGAATCAGTCTACTCTTTCCTAAATCTGTCTCCGCGTCTCCCCTCCTGAAATCCCTCTCCTGGCTTCCGATCAAATATCGCATCTCACAATCAATTCTCCTCCTCACTTTTAAAGCTTTACACTCCTCTGCCCCTCCTTACATCTCAGCCCTAATTTCTCGCTATGCACCATCTACGACTCTTGCGGTCTTCTCAAGGATGTATTCTTTCTACCCCCTTTGTATCTAAAGCCCTCTCCCGCCTTAAACCTTTCTCACTGACTGCCCCACACCTCTAGAATGCCCTTCCCCTCAATACCCGACTACCACCCTCTCTATCCACCTTTAAGACCCACTTTAAAACACACCTGCTTAACGAAGCATATGAGTAGCTCTGTAGCTAATACTATACACCTGACACATAAAGCTTGGCCCCTTACAGACGTACTTACCAGAACGCCCTCCTACTGTCTCTGTACGTTCTCCCTACCAATTAGATTGTAAGCTCTTCGGAGCAGGGACTCCTTTTCCTAAATGTTACTTTTATGTCTGAAGCACTTCTCCCCTTAGTGCTATTTATATTATTTCTTATTTATGATTGCCGTGTGTATTACTACTGTGAAGCGATATGTACATTAATAGCGCTATATAAATAAAGGCATGCATGCATACATAAGCCCCCCTGCCTACACACGCGCACACACACTATAAGCCCCCCTACCTACACACACACACAATATAAGCCCCCTACCTACACACACACAATATAAGCCCCCCTACCCCCCCACACACACACACAATATAAGCCCCCTACTTACACACAGTATGAGCCCCCCTAAACACACACACACACAATTTAAGGCCCCCTTTCTACCTACCTACACACACAATACACACACAATATAAGCCCCCTACCTACACATACATAATATAAGCCCCCTACCTACACACACACACACACACACACACACACACACACACACACACACACACACACACACACACACACACACACACACACACAAATAAGCCTACCTACCTACACAAACACGCACATAATATAAGCTCCATTACACACACACACACACACACACACACACACACACACACACACACACACACACACACACACACACACACACACACTATAAGCCCCCTACTTAAACACACACAATTTAAGCCCCCCTACACACACACACACACACACACACACACACACACACACACACACACACACACACACACACACACACACACACACACACACACACACAATATAAGCCCCCCTACCTACACACACATAATATAAGCCCCCCTACCTACACACACACACAATATAAGCCCCCCTACTTACACACACACAATATGAGCCCCCCTACCTATGCACACAATATAAGGCCCCCTTTCTACCTACCCCCCCCCCCCCCCCACACACACACAATATAAGCCCCCCTACACATACACACACACACTAATAAGCCTAGCTACACACACACACACACACACACACACACACACACACACACACACACACACTTAATATAAGCCCCCTTGCCTACACACACACACACACATACACACACTATAAGCCCCCCACCTACACACACACAATATAAGGCCCCCTAAGCACACACATACACAAAGTAATACACATGTAAATACAAATGTTACCTTCTGAATGAAGCATTTAAATATCGTTGATTTGTGGCCTTTGTCCAGTCGTGGGAAGCACTGTCATTAACTGTACTCGCTCCTTCACCTGCTCTCTCTGTCTCCTAATATTCCCCTTAGGTTGTAAAATCTCCAGGGCAGGGATTTCTGCTCCTATTCTCTGATTTTATGTTGGTTGTACTTATTGTGAGGTGTAATGCTCTGTTTTGTATTGTCTCTTTTGTAAAGTGCTGCGTATATTGTTGTAGTTATATACATAAAAATATATATGCATGGATGTATATTCTTTCTTTTGACCTGGAGAAATTGATTAGGATTTCTGAAATTGATTTAAACGAATGTAGTTGCATTTTGAAAATTCAAATCCTAGAGCTTATTACGATGTGTATGCACATTGGCCTGATTTTATCATTTAGTTTGTAGTGTTTAAAGGAGCAAAACAGGTGAAATCTTATGTGTTTTTTTGTTGTTTTTTTTTTTTTAATAAATCCATTCTGTAGCATCAGATAATAGAGCACTTTTCCCCCCCTTTTTTTTTTTTTAATAATTCAACTCCATGCCATTTTTAAGGAGTTTTAATATACTGAGATATTTTTGATTTCTATAGCAGGTTTTAGTACACCTCCCAGCAGTGCAAGATATTTGTAAAATTTTCCGGCTTGTGATCATTTCTTTCCAATATTCCCAACAGTTTGAGCTGTAAACTGTAACAATAGAACCTCACCAAGAATTACAAAACATTGTACCAGGAAAATTACCCCAAATTGATCAGAACTCTAAATGAGGACATCAGAATGTGGCCCACCTATAACATCTCTTGGATAGGCAAAATACACTGTATCAGAATTAATCTTCCCCCAATACCGATTCGGTTCAAAGATAACCTCTCTCTTCAATCCCTAATCACTAAAGGCATTTAGAACTTCAAAAAAACAAGAATCTGAGGCAAGATACTTAATAGACCAACATTGGCAGGGGGCCTGGTGGTACCTTGCTTGTTATCGTACTATATAGCGGCCCAATTAAGTCAGTTATCGCAATGGCACACTGATCCCAGTTGGAAACGATGAGTAGAATTGGAGGGTGAGATGTGTTTTCCTGTCGAATTATACAATTTAATCTGATCCCAAAAATCTAAACTTAAATCCTTCGAAGGCCGCTCTCTCGATATCCAATTCATTGGAGGTATGGGAATCAACTAAATTTAGATGCGGGCTAACCTCTAAGAACACGCTGAGATTTAGCTATCTGAAAATATAATGGAGTTCTTAGGCTTAATGATTTAGAGGCACGAAAAAACATTAAAACGTTTGAACAAATTAAGGCAGAAAAAGAAATCCCCCACTCTGAATTCTTTAGGTACCTCCAATTAAGAGCATTTTATATGAAAGTAGCACCCTTTTCCCCATTAACAAACTTTGAGCAGCTCTGTTTGAGAACAGACACTTGTGGACTAACTTCCCAGTTGTATAAGGAAATACAAGCATACCCCGCATTAACGTACGCAATGGGACCGGAGCATGTATGTAAAGCGAAAATGTACTTAAAGTGAAGCACTACCTTTTCCCCACTTATTGATGCATGTACTGTACTGCAATCGTTATATACTTGCATAACTGATGTAAATAACGCATTTGTAACAGGCTCTATAGTCTCCCCGCTTGCGCAAAGCTTCGGTACAGGTAGGGAGCCGGTATTGCTGTTCAGAATGTGCTTACAGGCGCATGCGTGAGCTGCCGTGTGCCTGCTGGGCGATATGTACTTACTCGCGAGTGTACTTAAAGTGAGTGTCCTTAAACCGGGGTATGCCTGTAATCTGTTCTAGATGGGACTACTCGCAACCCTTGCAGTTCACTTCCCAATGGGGGGTGGTCCTAGGGGAAACCCTGGAGACAGCAGATTGGGATGAGATATTTATGGCGCAGCAAAGAGTTCAATCTGTACATCCCTGAAGGAGGCGCATATAAAGTAATGATGAGATGGTATCTCACTCCATTAAAATGATCTAAATTTATTGCAGGGTACTCCCCATTGTGCCCTAAGCACTGTGGAGACCAAGCAGACTTGTTGCACATGCTGCTATGGTCTTGCCCTCGAACTCAGCCCCTCAGAAAGGAAATTCATATTTAGCTACAGAGGATTTTGGACCTCGAGATCCCGTTTGATCCATGGCTGTTCCTGCTAAGCAGGCCAGCCCAGCAACTGTCCAGAGAAGAAAACAAGCTTATTGTACATATAGCAACGAGGTGCGAGATCGCAGCATTGTGGAAACAAAAGGATTCTCCAGTAGTCACAAAAAATTTGAAACAAAATGTGGTTTGTCTGTCGGATGGAGAAGCTCACAAGCCTGGTAAATTATACAGGCACCAAATTCCAAAAAGTTTGGCAGCCATGGCTAGCCCAATCAGACCTACAAGGGGTGAGTATGACCACAATTATGCAATGATAGGTCCAGGTGCGTTCTAATTCGATGACTGTTCGGAGCTGTTGGCGGGGTACATCCATTTAATATATACTAAAGCAGAAACTGGGAGGACCACAAAAGGGTCTAGAGTAACAAACATATACTCACAAGAGTGGAAGGGTTTGAGATTAGAGACGAAATAGACCCGGAGTTGAGGTACATGTATCCCCCATTCCCCCACATCTTCAAGTTCATTTTGTTTTCCCTTTAATTCAGTTACATTTATTAATTGCGTTCTGGACTTAATGTATTGGATGTCAACAAATGTCATGTATTGGATGTATGTTACATTGTGTTGATGTATATTGAAAATAAAATTTAAGTTACAAAAAACAAAACCTGTAACAATAGATAATGTTACCTTAGTAATATCAGGATACATTGTAGCTGCTGAGTTACACTGACAGGAGGATTGATTGTAACTGAAAGGCGCCAATTATGTTATTCACACAATCAGGATTTTTCCTCATTTATAACAGGAGCACCAAACGATTGCCAGCTTAGATAAGAATGTCGAAATATACATTGTCACATACTTTACATATACAAATAAGAGACAAGAGATGGGGAAAAGGAGGTGGGATGTAGGATTGCTGCTTTAATGCAGCAAATCCCATCTTTCCCTCTCCCAGCATTTATTTTTCTTTATAACAGGATGGGAAATGGGTGGTCCCCGGAGATGAACAGTGCTATTTTCAGTTACGCGGACCTCCCGGATCCCGAGATACTTGCCGGTGAAGGTACCGGTATCACTTCCTGGTTTTCCGGTGGGGTTTAAATGGCCATCCAATTGGAACCAGCAAGAATATTGTTGTTGCTTTTTTTTGGCCCGCGAGACACAGGAGATTTATTAACCAGAAGGGAAATGAAATGCTGGTACCTTCACTGGTTAGTATTACAGGACTGGGTGGTCTGCTAATCTTAAAATTGCATGGTTCAGCTCTTGGGGAGGGGAAAAATGGGGAGCGTCTGCGATTGCTGCTTACATTTATTTGGCACCTTGTTTTACTCCTAAATTAAATTATGTATTCACAGGAGGAGCGATCCAGATTAGCAAAGGAGCACGCATCCCTGACACAGCAAAGAGAGCAATTTAGGGCAGAATTGGAGAAATACAAAGAATGTGACCCAGATGTTATCGAAGAAATTCGTAAGTCATCATTTGCAGTCTCTAGAATAGATGGTTCTGCTACCTTTAGATCAGGCCTGCACAACATACGGCCCGCGGGCCGCATGCAGCCCGCCCGGCCTCTCTGTGCGGCCCGCGATGAGATTTAAAAAAATAAATTTAAAAAAAAAATGGTGGCGATTTCCCGCGGTCCCGGGGGTGATGTGAGGTGCATTGAGGTGAGGTGCAGGGGAGGTGAGGTGCAGGGGAGGTGAGGTGCCGGAAGGGTGATGTGAGGTGCAGGGGGGTGAGGTGCAGGGGAGGTGAGGTTGAAGGGGAGGTGAGGTGCCGGAAGGGTGATGTGAGGTGCATGGGGTGAGATACAGGGGTGATTGAAGGTGCAGGGGGGGGGAGTGATTGAAGGTGCAGGGGGGGGGAGTGATTGAAGGTGCAGGGGGGGTGATTGAAGGTGCAGGGTCGGTGATTAAAGGTGCAGGGGGGGGTGATTGAAGGTGCAGGGGGGGTGATTGAAGGTGCAGGGGGGGAAGTGATTGAAGGTGTAGGGGGGGGTGATTGAAGGTGCAGGGGGGGGTGATTGAAGATGCAGGGGGGGTGATTGAAGGTGCGGGGGGGTGATTGGAGTTGCAGGGGGGTGATTGGAGGTGCAGGGGAGGTGATTGGAGGTGCAGAGGGGGGTGATTGAAGGTGCAGGGGAGGGTGGTTGGAGGTGCAGGGGGGGTCATTGGGGTGCAGGGGAGGGTGGTTGGAGGTGCAGGGGGGGTGGTTGGAGGTGCAGGGGGGGTCATTGGGGTGCAGGGGAGGGTGGTTGGAGGTGCAGGGGAGGGTGGTTGGAGGTGCAGGGGAGGGTGGTTGGAGGTGCAGGGGAGGGTGGTTGGAGGTGCAGGGGGGGAGGGTGGTTGGAGGTGCAGGGGGGGAGGGTGGTTGGAGGCGCAGGGGGGGTGAGTGATGTGAGGCGCAGGGGGGGAGAGTGATGTGAGGCGCAGGGGGGGAGAGTGATGTGAGGCGCAGGGGGGGAGAGTGATGTGAGGCGCAGGGGGGGAGAGTGATGTGAGGCGCAGGGGGGAGAGTGATGTGAGGCGCAGGGAGGGAGAGTGATGTGAGGCGCAGGGAGGGAGAGTGATGTGAGGCGCAGGGGGGGAGAGTGATGTGAGGCGCAGGGGGGGAGAGTGGTGTGAGGCGCAGGGGGGGAGAGTGGTGTGAGGCGCAGGGGGGAGAGTGGTGTGAGGAGCAGGGGGGAGAGTGGTGTGAGGCGCAGGGGGGTAGAGTGGTGTGAGGCGCAGGGGGGGAGAGTGGTGTGTGGCGCAGGGGGGGAGAGTGGTGTGTGGCGCAGGGGTGGAGAGAGGTGTGTGACGCAGGGGGGGAGAGTGGTGTGAGGCGCAGGGGGGAGAGTGGTGTGAGGCGCAGGGGGGGAGAGTGGTGTGAGGTGCAGGGGGGGAGAGTGGTGTGAGGTGCAGGGGGGGAGAGGTGTGAGGTGCAGGGGGGAGAGTGGTGTGAGGTGCAGGGGGGGAGAGTGGTGTGAGGTGCAGGGGGGGGGAGAGTGATGTGAGGTGCAGGGGGGAGAGTGATGTGAGGTGCAGGGGGGGAGAGTGATGTGAGGTGCAGGGGGGGAGAGTGATGTGAGGTGCAGGGGGGGAGAAGGATGTGAGGTGCAGGGGGAGTGGGATGTGTGTGGTGTGCAGGGGGTATTGTGTGTTTGTGGAGAGGGAGTATTATGTGTGTGGGTGAGGGGGAGAGATGGGGGTATGAGAGATAGATGGGGAGTATCGCAAAGGTTGATAGTGAGGGGTTCTGGGGGAGATATGAGGATGATGATGATGATGATGATGATGATTTTACCCGTGCGGCCCAATTTTTTTTTTCCTTGGAGCATTTCGGCCCTTCTCACTTTACGAGTTGTGCAGGCCTGGTGTAGATCAACAGAGGAAGCTTTCATGCTAATAAAAGTCTTTGTGGGTTCCTCGTGTTAGCAGTAGCAGGGACAAAAGAAGGGACTGGAATTCTGCAACACGAGCCAGCAGAATACACTGGGTATTTCTAATCTTGTATATATGGAAACTCGTAGAAACCAGGGTTCAGGTGAGGAGATGTCAAATGTACCATCAGTACAATACATAGCTTGTGAACTTGGGGATTCTTTCATCATCTGCAGTTCGTAGAGAAATTACAAAAACATTGCTAGGCAATATACAGATTAAAAAAAAAATGAATAATGGAATAATTTGTACAGCACAATTTGTAATGGCAAATACCAAACGGCGTAACTGCACAGACTGAGTTAATCCTATAATCTTGCTGTTCGCTCATCATGGGAGGAAGAAAAAAGAAATGGGATTCACTTTCATTACTGGCTGGTTATCAGTAAGCTTCTGCTCAAAGGTCAACTGTCATATCTCTTCTAAAATAATTTATGGCGTGCAAATGTAGGAGCTGAATTAATTGAAATGCTACACCATTGCTGCCACTACAGTTCTGAAGTTAACCATCAACGTCTCCCCTATGCTGTGTGGTTTCATGCAGCACTAAGTGGGATTAGAAGTACAGTATTACATGTCTGATGCATTTGATGACATGTTGGATGTAAAACCAGATCTGGCTTTTTACAGAAAAGGGAACTATTTCTTACATATTTATTCAGAATATATATTTTAACGAAGTGTTCACAATTTTAAGTCGTTATTCATCTTTTTGCATTTCAGTATCTCAGGATGTTTTATTCTGCGTTGATCTGACAGTTTCAGGCGAGATATTGTTAACCTGAGACACGACAGTGATCAGAAATAAAAAAAATCCACAAATGACATTTATTGATCAATTAGGAACTGATTTCCAGTTCTCTTTAAATTGCAAATTGATCCATAACTAATCTCATTCTATTTTCAGTTTTGTGATTCCCTTCTGCACTAGAGACTTTCATTCTTATGCATCAAATTACTCTTATGTTAACAAATATGATATACCTAAAAATAAATCTATATTCTCTTCTAACTGCCTCAATGCTGCATTTCATGCCCATGTAAAACTATATAGACCAGTTAGTTGTTGCATATGGCCATAGTAAATTGGTAAGAATTATTCCTATTGTTGCATCTTCGGAATCACTGTAGCTTCCTTTTTTCGGCTATTCGTGCAAGCATTGCAAAAGTAGTACATCCTCCATGGTATGACACAAAGGGCTACATTTTCTAAGACGTGTTACTCCTGAAGGCTCCTTACATGCTGGAGGACACCTTACGGATCATACAGTTCAATGGGCCATAAATGGTTTGACTTCGACAGGTTACTCCATAAGACATCTGTGCTAGGAGACACCATACAGCCCTTTTAGTTGAATATTCTGTAAGGCAGTGGTCCGTAACAGAATTTTGTCTGGTTCGCAGGCATACACGTTGTTTCCGCCTACACCAAAAACAGTACCACAGAAATGAATATACAGTCTCCATAACTCCCTGTTATTTTGCAAGGCAAAATAACCTTTACGATTGTGTTCACATCTTTTGTCTCATCTCACTTAATGCGCTGCCTTGTACGTGTACACTTAACATGAGACCATCCATCAACGTTGCGTACATTTTGGTTCTGTTGTGCGTCACAGTTTTTAACAACATTTTGTGCTATTTAGTAATTGTTGATAGTTAATTGTAAATGATGTCCAAACAAAGTTCCATTTTTCAATTTATGACAAGAAGTGCTAATTGTGGCAAAGAAAATGTTACAATTGAGGAAAATACAATTGTGAGTATGCATGATAAAAACTATTCTAGCTAGAGAATGCCAAAAAGACTTCACGCGCAAATACGACAAAGCTTATAGCAAACTCGGTTTCACATAAATGAATGAAATGCTGTACCACAACCTCAGTGGGTTATTTGCGGATAAATTATTTAAAATGATGCAATGAAACAGTCAAAATTATCGATACATTATCGGGACACTTAAAAGTTAAACAAGCCGATCATATATCAAAACCACCAGAATATTTTGAGTGAAAACGTGGTGAATTAAAGGAAACTAACAAATAAATCTTCAATGTTTCTGTCACGTATGGTACACCTGTGAGCATGTGACTTTGATATGCAACAAGGGTTAATACACACGTCTACTCTAGCCAACTCACCTATCTCCTGCGCAATGTACATTCAATGCGTTAATATTAAACCTTTACTCATTTGCAATCATTCCGATCCACTGTCACCACCTGAGAAGTATGCAAAATATGTCATTAATATACATCTGCCAGGGTCTCGGGGTCACTGTTTATTATAGAAAAAACTGTACACTTAACACACAAAAATCTGTTGTAGCAAAATGTGATCTGAAAATGTAAATTACACTTAACAGAGTGAGCAACAGTTCATTCGTCGGAGTCCCAAAGCATCACTTATTAAATGTTTTTATATATAAATATATATATATATAGTGTTTAGATTACAAGAACATAGTTACAATAAATGCAAAACTGTTTCTTAAAATAACAGGATAAAACAAAAATCCCTATACAGTGAATTACCATATGTCATAGGTTTTCCCCCCAGAGAGGTCACTGGTGTAGAAACATGAAAATCCACGTTTGATCCTAAACACACACCTCTGTTGAATTCTCATTTCAGAACTCCAGGACAAGTCCTATATACCATTCTTCTTCCATTGAAAATCACATAAGCCCACCTCTGTCATAAATCAGCTGGTAGATTGACGGTTTTACGAGTGAGAAAAAAAAAACTCTTAAAAAGATGTTTAATATAAACACTTAATTTCTCTAATACTTAGAAACACGTGAGTCATATCAATAGATTCAGGCGATTATGACAGATGTAACAAGACTAATTATTGACCGTCTTGGATATCTGTCCTTGGCGCCTCTTACCCATGTAGTGTGTGGTACGGTTTGACTTGTATAATCGCAATGGCGACAGATTTGTATCTCCTATTATGCAGTGTAGATGACGTCACATGATATTCTAATTTTTAGTAAAGTCCTCCAACTAAGGCATGACCTAGGTGTTACCCCTCTCTGTTTTTCCAATATGTATTATACAATTTTTTCCAAGATTATCACCCCACAACTGACTATCCTCTTTAATACATTTATGGAAGGTGAAATTCCAGACACAATGTCTTCAGCTAATATTGTGGTGATTCTTAAAGGGAAAGGCCCCACAAATTGCGCAAGCTATCGACATATCTCCCTTATAAACACAGCTCTGAGGTGTTTTACCAAAAAACTGACCAACCAGTTGAACGAGTTCATGTCGTATCTGGTGCACCACGATCAGAGCTTCATTCCCACCAGAAATCTCTAGACACCGAGAAGGCTTTTGATAGACTTAATTGGGGCTTTCTATTCTCTGTATTAAAACATATTGGTTTCACCTGTAAATTCCTACAAGCTGTCCAAGGCCTCTACCAATATCCCTCCGCTAGAGTTAGATGTGCGACCTTATCTCCAAAAAAACTCAAAATAATCAATGGCACAAGACAGGGATGTCCCCTGTCCCCATTGCTATTCGCACTCTCGATTTGAACATCTAGCAGCCACCATCAGGTCAAATCCTAGCATATCAGGGGTGACCATAGGAAAAGATTCGTACCCTCACGACTTTTAACTTCTCTCCCAAACCTTTACCAAATTCTCGAAAGCTATGGAGCCGTATCTGGTTTTAAAATTAACCACACCAAGTCACTGGCCCTTGCTGTTAACTCGCCCAATGACACAATCAAACTCAATTTCGATTTTTTTATGCCAATCACACTATATTCCCAATCTTGGAATTAATATCACTAGGTCATATGAAACTTTATACAAATTAAACTATCCCAAATTAATTAAGAATGTGAAGAACGATCTAGAATCCTGGGGCAAATACAGTACGTCATGGATCGGTAAAATAGTATCTGTCAAGATGAATCTCCTCCACGCATTATGTTTTTTTTTAACTCTTCCTTTAAAGATTCCAGTCAGAGAGCTTAAAGACCTCCAATCCCATATTACGAAATTTGTTTGGAACAGCGAACGACCAAGGGTTAAGAAAGAGGTCCTCTTTAGACCCACAGAATTTGTCAGGCTAGCGCTCTCAAATCTCCTGAGATATTACCAGGCTTCCCAGCTGAGTCGGATCCTATTATGGAACTCTAAGACACAATCAAGAGGATGGGTGGACATGGAAAATGTTGAGTCCTAACCAGCTAACACTGAGTCCCTCCTCTGGCTAACCAAAACAAGTAGACCGCCAAGCACTCTATCCCATCCAGTGATCAATCACTGACATTGTGGGACTGCCTGAAATTTAAACTCACAGAGAAATGTTCCACTATGATCCGCTCTTTGATAACCCGGCGATAGCTGCGGGAGCCTTCCAGGCCTGGAAGGCTGCCGATATCACAAGAGTTGGAGATCTGTTTTCAGGTACTGGGATAATATAATTCCCGGAATTACAAGAGAAGAGAAGCCTACCTCCCTCAGAAATATTCCACTACCTACAGTTAAAACATTTTGTCGCACTATTATAATGCCCCTACATCCATATATTTTGAATCTCTATTTAGTAATCGATATATGGAAAAGGGCATGATATCCGCCCTATCATATTTTAATCAGCTCTGGAGCAGATCGTAAATATGTCTGTGCAAATATCTGGGAAGCCGCAGCAAAGAGTTCGATATGTACTGTCATTAAGGAGAACTTACAAATTACTATTCCGCTCGTATACTGTATGATTCCGGTCAGGCTCAATGCCATATATAACTCCCATTCACCGACCTTGTTTCAGAGGTGGTGGCCAAAATGGCTCGATGTCACATATTTGGTGGGGATGCCTGAAGTTGGCCCCCCTTTGGAGACAGGTTTTCCAACTTATAAATGGGCTGTTAGATGTTAATCTGAGACCCAATTCCCGGATGGCCCTTTTGGCAAACCAGTCCCGGATATCCCAAGAGCCCCTGCCAACCTAATCACTCATATTATGTCAGCCACAAGATGCTGCATTGCGGCATCCAGGAAAAAACAAGACGCTCCTACCCTAGCTATGGTAAAGCGCAGGGTATGGCACATGTCTGTAATGGAAAAACTCACAGCCTTTATGAGGGAGAAATGCCACAATTACATCCAGACCTGGGGTCCATGGTTTGCTCTGGAGGCTGGAAACGGAGGTAACAGCTACCTTAGTAAGGCCTGCCCCTAGCAAAGGAATTCGGGAGACCAGAGCACAAAAAAGTAAAAATAATAATATATTTAAAACAAAAAAAATTGTAACAAAAAAAAACAAAGGTCACTTTTCCTCTTCTGCCCTCCCCCCAATGATATTTATTTGGTTTGTTATTATTTAAGTATATTGTCAATGTCTGGATTATGATTTATCTCATCACCATGTTCGCACAAATAAACGTAATGTTAGTTCCATGCTGTATTTGTTGGTGTTTTTGCACTGTGTTCCACTATTGTCCCCATTTTGTTTTTCTGTACCGCATTTGAAAACTGCAAATAAATAAAAAGTTAAAAAATATATATATCTCATGATATTATCATAAGTTTCCCACACCAATGCCACATCTTTAAGATCTTCCTACAAAGTGGCACTTCATATAACACAATAATAAAATAGAAAAACATTTTCAATTGCTGTATCAATGGGTGTATGTGGTGAAATATTAGGCGCAGCCGGCGTAAATAAAGTAAGCGTGCCTGTCTCTAGCAATGCAATTTGCAGATGAATTAATGATGTGGCAGAGGACATTGACGATCGGCTTATTCGAGAAATAAAAACGAGTAATTATTCTTTACAGATTGATGAATCCACATATATTTCACATGTTGCGATTCTTCGCGTATGTTGGTTATGAACATGAGGGGGGATCTTAAAAAGGAATTGCTTTGCAGCGTTTCACTCCCTACCAACTTTACCAGCTTGGCAATTTTCAAGGCTCTCCACGATATACGTATAAACAACAACAAAAAAATGAGATCCGGTGGCGCTCCTGCATAGGAGCATGAACAGGTGGATCTGCAATCATGACAGGCTGACATTCAGGATTAGTAGCAAAAATGAAAGCTATAGCTCCTGACTGCGTATTCACTCATTGTGGCTAACTGTTTTTGATGAATAAAACAAAGAAGAGGCCACTAGCTCTCAACAAAGTTCTTACTGAAACAGTAAAAATGGTAAATGACGTTAAATCCAGCGCACTCCATTCTCGCTTGTTTCCGTCTCTGTGTCAGGATGTGGGTTCAGAACACAATAAATCATTGCTACATGCAGAGGTTCGCTGGTTGTCAGTAGGACAAGTTTTAGAAAGCGTTTTGGAACTGTGTGACAAACTGGCAGCCTTTTGTACTTTCTTGGGGCTTTTTTTTTTTAAAGATCTCGCACGTGATCCTATCTGGCTTACAGCACGTGCATACGTAACAGATTCAACGCATTAAGAATTCCAAACAAATCTATCACTTCAAGGCAAAATATTCCACTTGGCAAATAAAATTGAAGAGTTGAAAGCGAAAATTGACATTTGGAATTCCCGAATTCCGAGAACAAAACTTTGATATGTTTTCTACTCTTTCACATTTTCTTTCCAATTTTGCAGCTGAAATTTGCATGGTTCAATTGAGCCACATAATTGAGTAACATTTCAATTCTATTTCTAGAAAACCGCGAAACATATTTTTCTGTCTGTGTGGACATCCACGAGAAGGTTGCGAATGGATAAGAAATCCTTTTGCTCCAGTTAAACAAACCACAGTAAAAACTGCAGAGGAAGATAAATGGCTAGTCTTGGCAAGGGATGAATCTTTTAAAATAATTTTTGAAAACACGGTATCATTAGCAAGTTTTCGGATCCAGATTAGACCTGAATATCCCGAACGAAGTGACGTTTGCATTAAAAAAAGAATCATGCCATTTCCCTCTACCCACCGGTGTGATAGTGGCTTCTCGGCTTTACTAAGAGGCAGAAATCAATTGGATGCTCGAGCATGCTTCAGAGTAGCAGTTTGCCAATTTAAACCTTGTATTAAAAATATAATTATCATGAAGCAACCACAGACTTCGCATAAATACTGTAAGCATTTTGCCAGGGAACTTTCCTTTTTATGTTGATTTTGTAGTTTAAGGTTAATAAAAAAATCTAATATTGTAGTAATGAATAATATCTCAGTGTCCTTTTGAAATAGTTTTATTTATACATATGGTAGCATGTTTAAAATGTCAACCTTTCATATTATTAACCTGTCCTCTAATTTGTTTTTTTGGTGCCTTGTCCTCTTAGGCTGCGCTTATAGTGACGGTGTCGTCGCGGCGAAACAAATGCATTGCCGCCGTCGCGTTCGCTTATAGTAAGTGCGGCGCGACGGATTGGACGCGATCGCTGGAAGTCATCACCGTCGCCGTCACTATAAGCGTAGCCTAAAGGTACAAGGTTGGAGACCACCACTGTAAAAGACCATATTTACAAACACATGTTGGGAAAGTGTTGTGTGGCGTAGCACTGCTTAGTAAATATGTGCCAATGTACTTTCAGGCCCTAATCTAAAAAAGATATTTTCAAATGAATATGAGAAACAAAGTGAATGTGGCCCAGCAGTAAGCGAGTAACTGTAAATAGTCATTGTATGTGTAATCTTTTTCTAGGTCAAGCAAACAAAGTGGCCAAAGAAGCTGCGAACCGGTGGACAGGTGAGTGTGATTTGCTTATGGCATGCCTGCTGTAATGTAGCCAAACACACGTGTGCACGCACATACTTGTGATCAGCACTATGGCTGCACTGTTTCCTGATTAAACCGGGGACGAGGGAAAGTTCTTTAAGGAAGTTCAGCAAAATTAGAATGACATTTTAACCGTTCTGCTGCAATTTGCTGTCGACTTCCTTGCTAGTGAAGGTGTTTGACCTATCAGTGCCGGAGGGGTCATGTGACCACGGGGGCCATTTTGCAAGAAACGCATGATGCCAGCTATGCGGCAGAAAAACCCTCCATTCGGCATAATGATCTGTAAGTCACTATGTCATGGGTCCCTAGGAGTGCCAGTCCCCATTAGGTAGTGACAACATTTTGGTGCTATTGTGATAGTGACGTATTAGCATTTTTTCAGCCGCATTTAGCTTGGCGCTCTGCAATTGCCCTCTTCCTATTTCTGCGCACGCATCATGTAACACCTCCTTAAAGCTGCAGTTCAGTCAATATCCTGCATGTCTGTTTTTTTTTTAATAAATCAGTTCTGTAGTGAGAAAAAATACCTTTAGCATTTTCTGTTTTAAAAAAAACAACTTTGAAAGACCAATTTTCTAGTATTCTATTTTAACAAGCATTTGCTAAGGCACTGCCCCTTCATGTCCTGTCACAAGCCCTGGCACACCCCTTTGTCAGCACTGCCCTCCCTCTAGCACATGTCAGTGCAGGAGTGCTCATGAATATTCATGAGCTTCCACTGAGAGAAAGAAGCAGAAGAAAAACAGATCCCTTCACTAATGATGTCACCAAATTTTGCCAATCAATACATGGAGAAAGAATTGACCTGCAGCTATACAGTTCTTTAGGTAATTAGAGATTGCACACATAAAACTATTGAAGTAAAAAAATAAATTAAAAAAAAAAGACTGAACTGCAGCTTTAAAGTAGCCCTTCGGTTTTCATGTTTTTGATTTACAACTCTTTTCCATTATTATAATTGATTAGAGTAGGTAACACTATCAAAGTTACCACAATACAGCATCCTAAATATTACAATAGCAAGGATTGCGCCTTTAAATACTGTGACATGGAAAGACACATTTTGCTTTGTTAATGTTAAGGTCTTTTAAACGAAGTATAGTTAGTCATACCTTTCTTTTTTTATACTGACAAAATCTTGAGATATTTGTGATTTTTATATTTTTGCCGACAGAAACACTGACTATTGCTCCATAGGAAACAATGGTTGTGATTTAGTGCACATAAAGACGAATTGGAACAGGTACTAGATATTTGAGTATTTTACTTTACTGTAACCAAGCTTTTGAGAAGGGATTCTACCTTCAAAATAAGATACATTCCCTTCCCAACATCTTCAAAAAAGTTACAGACTTTTTCCTAAAACCAGCTGGAAATGTACACAATGCAGAGTTATACTGTACTACCTGTTGGTAAAATATGAAATGTGTAGATGAGTCCAATGTCTGCTATTTTTATAATTTCATGTGTTCTGTGATGCTCAAAACATTATATAAATGCAGCTGTGTTGTGGTTCCTTCTGCAGCCATGAATTTCCTGTGCGATATTTGATGATCTAGGTACTGGAATGGTATCAATGGCGCTGAACACAATAGAACGATAAATAAATATACAACCAGATAGAATTGAGAGATGATCTCAGCCAGCGTTGATCAAACATGAAATAAGAAAAAGAAATACATAGTGTAATACTGTTGAGACACTAAAACAACAGACAAACAAAAACTGACAATGTTGCTGAACCACACAGTAGACTAAAAAAGATGAATTTAATACATTATAAAAACATACAGTACAATTAAGCAAAGTTAAAGGACCCAAACGATATCTGTCCGAATTGCCCGCTTACCGAAGCCAAGATGTTAAACCGCAGTGGATATTTTAGAGAGTATCCCCTCTCACAGTGGCTGGCACAGCTCCCAGATCGGTTTCCGGTATTCGCCGCGTGTTAGAGTTGTTAGCAATGGAGGATGCGTTCATCCACGCTGTCGCAGGGGCAGGAAAACACTGTCTGGATGTTTGGCAGTACGGGCATGCGCAGAGGCGCCCGACACAGTGTTGATGGAACCACAAACTCCCCTACTCCTCGCGGTCGCGTGTGCTCCAATGGCGGCAAATTCAAAAGATGCTTCTGAGTCACAGAGCCGCATGGCAGGGCTGGCAATGGGTAACGGCAGCTGATGGCAACGCAGGGATATCGGGGACCACCCAACGCGTTTCGGAAGCTACTGCCTCCTTCCTCGGGTAAATTGAATAAAGTAAATTCAATTTACCCCTGAGGAAGGAGGCAGTAGCTTCCGAAACGCGTTGGGTGGTCCCCGATATCCCTGCGTTGCCATCAGCTGCCGTTACCCATTGCCAGCCCTGCCGTGCGGCTCTGTGACTCAGAAGCATCTTTTGAATTTGCCGCCATTGGAGCACACGCGACCGCGAGGAGTAGGGGAGTTCGTGGTTCCATCAACACTGTGTCGGCCGCCTCTGCGCATGCCCGTACTGCCAAACATCCAGACAGTGTTTTCCTGCCCCTGCGACAGCGTGGATGAACGCGTCCTCCATTGCTAACTCTAACACGCGGCGAATACCGGAAACCAATCTGGGAGCTGTGCCAGCCACTGTGAGAGGGGATACTCTCTAAAATATCCACTGCGGTTTAACATCTTGGCTTCGGTAAGCGGGCAATTCGGACAGATATCGTTTGGGTCCTTTAACTTTGCTTAATTGTACTGTATGTTTTTATAATGTATTAAATTCATCTTTTTTAGTCTACTGTGTGGTTCAGCAACATTGTCAGTTTTTGTTTGTCTGTTGTTTTAGTGTCTCAACAGTATTACACTATGTATTTCTTTTTCTTATTTCATGTTTGATCAACGCTGGCTGAGATCATCCCTCAATTCTATCTGGTTGTATATTTATTTATTTATTTATCGTTCTATTGTGTTCAGCGCCATTGATACCATTCCAGTACCATTACTCTTGTCTGACTAGGGGTCAGAGGTGTATCTAGGCTGCTATACTTTATTAATTATTTAATTTTATTTAATTTTAAGTGTACTGTATGTGTATTGTTAATATTATTGTTAGCGCTACCTATTGTTTTTTATTTGATGAGCTAGGCTAAAGCTGTTAAATTCCAGGCATTATTGCAATCCCTGCTCTCTGATTGGTTAAAATTCCGGGTATTATCCAATCAGTAATGGCCTGGAATTTTTGGCACCTTGCCAAGTTTTTCAGCCAATCAGCTTTCAGTTCTCATTCACAGAGAGTGAGATTTGCACTTAGACAGGGGAAGTGATTGGACAGGAGGCAGCAGCAAGGAACTGACTCCTCCCCCACACTGCCTGCAGAGAGCTCCGCACAGGAGAGTGAGGAGAAAGGCAGCAGAGTGTTTTATTGGTGTGTGTGTGTATCTTCTGTTGGTGTGTGTTTTGTGGGTGTAGAGGGGGGCTGCAGTGTGTGATTTGTGGGTGGAGGAGGGTTGCAGAGTTTTTTGTTGGTGTGTGTGTCTGCAGTGTGTTGGTTTACAAGGGGGCTGCAGTGGGTGTAGGGAGGGGGCTGCTGGTGTGTGTTTTTGCGGATGTAGAGGTGGCAGAGTCTGTTCTGTTGATTTGTGTGTGTGGCTCTGCAATGTGTGTTTTGTAGGTGCAGAGGAGGGGGAAGCAGTGTGTGTTTTTTGGGTAGAGGAGGGGTGCAGTGATTTGTGTGTGTGTGTGTGTGTGTGTGTGTGTGTGTGTGTGTGTGTGTCTGCAGTGTGTGGGTTTACATGGGAGCTGCAGTTGGTGTAGAGGGGGCAGGCTGCTGGTGTGTTTTGTGGATATAGAGGGGGCAGCTGTGTGTGTGTGTGTGTGTGTGTGTGTGTGTGTGTGTGTGTGTGTCAGTGGGGGTAGATGGTGGAGGAGGGCTGTGTATGTACAATTTCCTTTTAATAAACTTGCAGTAAAAGCATAAGAATGTAGACAATCATGCTAATAAAAATCAATATGACTACAAAAATGTATATTGTTTATGAAAAAAAATAATTAAATAAGCCTACATTTAGCCTATAATAGTAATAATCCCCTCAGAACAGGGCATTACTGGCTGGGTTAAAGTCCCTCGGCTTCGCAACTCTTCCAGCCAGGGCATTATTGGCCAGTAATGCCCTGTTCTTCTGGGATTATTACTTAAATAACCACGTGTAAACGTGTGTAAATGCTTTTCAATTTCAATCTCGGGGTGGAGACTATCAAGATTTGCTTTTGATGTTTATGTAATAGTATGTAAACTTGTATTTTACCCTGTAAAAGTGGGACATGCACCTAGATCTGCAACACACACCCACAGGTTCCTGCCATTCAAGCTGCTCTTATGTGGTCCACTGTTCAGTCTTCGTAGACAAGCTGCAACTATCTTTTCATACACGTCCTTTATATGTAACCTGAATGCAAAGAAACTGGATTAAAAAATACATTGTATTGCGTTCCACATGCAGGTCACTAATACTGTCATGTTTTCCCATTCATTCTGTCTCATCTTTTTTCACAGATAACATATTTGCAGTAAAATCGTGGGCCAAGAAAAAGTTTGGATTTGAAGAGAGTAAGATCGATAAAACGTTTGGCATACCAGAAGATTTTGATTACATTGATTAAAACGTTAAATGAGAACTTGTTATATGTTGAATTTTGTACAATAGCTAGCACTGTTTTTTATATTATTATTTCTCTTAAAGCAGTTTGCCTTAATAAAAGATTTTTTTTTCCATTAAACATTTGAAATCAGGGGTAATTTGCTATTTTTACAAGAATGTCACCAGGCAACTTGCCGCTGTTGAAGCCAGTATACATGTGTGCGCAATGTCTTATTCATTGGTTTCCTGTCAGCATTCAGTCTGTCCTTTTCTTCTAAGCAGTGCCTTCAGAACCCCAGCATATACTGGAAAGTCACCCAGGTGCAGATAATGTCAACTAAATAAAATACGCTGACCAGCACAGCTTGTGCATTCAAATCTAAAGGTTTTTCTTCTCCTGTGAGAGGTTTATGTAAAGTATGTACAGGCATGTTTCATGTACAATGCTATTTTCTTATTTTCCACCCATACTGTTATTTAATATCATTTATTGCTACAAAAAAAAAATGAAGTATTATTTTTGTGCGTGTGGTTTTTTGTTATTTATGTTTTCAACTTCAGGTTTTTTTCAGACTTTGCTTTGTCTTGAAACAATGTTTATATGAATAATTCTTGTTAATTAAATACATAAAACCCCTACTGGCCCTTTTATATTGATTTATATTTGAACAACACAGTCACCATTATAGGGGCGTAATGCAAATTTCGATGTAGGTGGTACACAATGTTAATATGTAATTGCTCCAGTCATTATCAAAAACAGTGGGAAAAGTGGGAAAAGTTAATACCAGCCCATAAGCGTTAACACCAGGGGTGACATCAGACATTCTGATTGGGGGGTGCAGTTTTTACCAGCCCTCCCCATTGACGTCGCAACCTCATATGACGCCGCGTCGCCATGACTTTGCAAAGTCATGTGACCACACATTGTTATGACAACGCGTCACATTACGCGGGGATGTCGACGAGGAGTGCTCTCTCCCCCGGCAATCCGTTTTATTGCTGTGGGGAAGAGCGCAGGGCCTTTCATTGCATTAAAAAATATATATTAAATATTGTAGGTGTTAAGGAAATGTCCCACGTTACCATTTGATTCAGTGGCGTGGGTCAAATATCAAGCCACCATTGGCGCAATGCGTCAAATAACAGAAGCAATCACATCTCCTACGTCTGTGATTAGGAAGATCCTTGTACAATGTGGAGATTAGGTATGCGCTTCTAGTTGAGATTTGAAGATGCTTGGCATGGGTGGTTGGTGACCAGTGGTAGGAAGGCAGTTTCAGTGATATGGGCTGTGAGGGGGTGATTTCAGCAGTTTGATGTGTGGCAGAGACCAACTGAACCGAAAGAGAGGCCCTGTGAAAAGCAAGAGGGTACAAGTATAGGTATAGCAAAACATTGAAGCTAAGATTATGTAAACATATTGAAAAAAATAGAACACTTAAAGCTGCAGACCAAGAAATATCCTACATGTGTGTTTTTTTTAATACATCGGTTCTGTACTATGAGAAAATACTTGTAGCACTTTTTTTTAACTCTAAATTACATTTTTAATGTATTATAATGTAACAAGTATTTTTTTGTTTCTGTAGCAACCATTTACAAAGTCACATCCCCTTCCTCTTCTGAAGCAGGCTCTCGAAACACCCGTTGTTAAGCCCTGCCCTCTCTCTAGAAGTGTACCAATTGTATCTAGTGACTGCCTGGTCACATGATGTTCCACACATAATTTTGTCATATTAATATGCAAATGCATCCCACTGACTTCAGATTTCTCCTCTGTAGCCATTTAGTGAACCCCAGAGCCGAATCTTCACCGATCGATCGGCCACTTAGCTAATTACTTATCATGGGGATTGTATTGATGCACATATTAAAGGGGGTGGGGGGGGGGGAATAAAAACCGGCAGCCTGGACTGCTGCTTTAAATGAGAGAAAGAGACCAGGGACAGTGATGCAACATTCGGCAAGGAGTCAAAGAAGGATTTGAGGTGGGAGGACACTGTAGCATATATAGAAAAGAATGAGAGGATTCTGGGTACAATATTTAGGTTTTTTGGCATTCATATGTGCTCAAATGTACTTGGGTTTGTGGGGTGCACTGATTATATGTAAGTTTAAGAAGTGCTTTATATTGCTTATTACTGCATTACCTCCTAAATAAGCTGAAAATGGTTTGCATGCCTGAAAATATGTGCCCCTCTGTGTGGTTCTTGGGGCCTGAGGCTTGGAAACACTCCTGTAGGTGTTGTGCATTATCAGGACTATATAGACACATTTGTAGTGAGTCTCCCTTATCAGCATCAATGGTCTCATACACTGCAAAAATGATTCTGTAAAAATATAATTCCATATCAATTTACTAATCTCACTCATTTGAACAACCACTTTCACTCAATGGTCTTTTGTGCAGACCTTTTCTTCATATCATCTGGTGTTCTAGTGTCAGGGATTCTCTCTATTAAATGCTTATACTCTACTTAAATTGTACGCCTGTTGTTTTTCGCTTACATGGCTGCTACACCCCTGACTAGGTCACTCCTTCCTGTGAACAAGACTATACTGGAGAAATAACAAGACTATACTCTAAAAAATTACACGGCAAATACAGCACATCCCAGGCAGGCTTTCTGAAAGGTGAAGTCAGGTGGATCATGTGCATAACAAGTGGAGAGAGAGACAAAGTGCAGATCTGCAGTTTCACATGACGGTCACGTGCCTGGGAACAGTACCAAACTAAACAAGTGCTCCGGATGAAAAGGGACATAGACCTTCGGAAACAGTGAGGCAGCTTACTGTGTAATTATTGCTCATATATAGTGGCTATATGTGTCTCTTGTTAGCACGTTGACTGCCAGAGGCTGGGGTGAAGATGACACTTGAATGTTGCATGTAACATTCATGTACATGGAAAAGGTAATTATCATATTGTAAAGTGCTCCGTAAGGAAAGTTTTCAGTTGTTGAATATTGCAGATAATAAAATGTATACTGGCAGTTATTCATTGTGTCTGAGCAGTTCCTCCCTTACCTGCCTGTCGGATTATAAGTATAGCCTGGGTCCCCTGTTTGTCCCCTTACCTTTCCATAGGAGTATAGCAGCAAGAGAACTGCAAGTTCCAACAGCCTCAAGGGCTGCTGTCCACATGTTGCCAGGCAACCAATAGGGCTGAGAGATTGACAGTTGGGATTCTGACAGTTAAGGGGACTGTTAGTTGGAGCCAGGGCAGACAAGGGGAAGAGAGGGTCTGAGTGTCAGTGGCACTCAGACTAGGCCAGAGAATCCCCATAGGTCCCAGATAGGCCCCACTCACGTGTAGCTTGTGGCTGCTGCAGGGAAAGCCCCTTAGATAGTGACACGTCTCCATTTTACTGTAGTGTCAGGGACTCAGTGAAGACACCGTGCGGTGATCGCAGTCTGTGGTCTGGGACCAAACCACCGTGGTGCTATCAAAGACTCTAAAAGGTGAGACCCTCCTACCGGAGTCCACCCAACGCAGAGGCGGACGCCATCGCGGACGGCCACGGCACTGGATCGACGGATCTTCATTTCTAAGTCGGCCGGTACCTCAACAAGTGCACTAAACAGTTCACGGGATAGCGCTATTCCCTATACTTTGGGGTGGGCTGGACACTGGGAAAGGGACATCAGGGTATTGGTGCCTAGCACCCAATATACTTTGGGACACTCACTGGTGGTACTGGGCGGGGTGTTCATTATACTGGGAGGTTGTGTTATGTTATATGTGTAGCAATGTATAAAAATGGTATACAGTTCTTTCTCATGCTGGCAGTAAAACCTGGTAAGTATGCAAGTAAAACCTGGTAAGTATGTAGGATTGCCAGCATCAATCATGGAGGTTTGCCCTCACACCCTGGTGAGGTGTCATATGTACACAAGGGGAGTGGTAACATACTCTGTGTCCACTATTAGTGACACAAAAGGTGTGGCTATTTCCTAAGTTATATAAGACACAGCACTGCTCAAAGTTAGTTGGTTATCTGTATGGTTCAAGAGTTATGATTCAGTTCTGGAGGTCTACAGCAAGCAAGGCTGTCAGACCTAGTCATTAGTATCTGCACTGTGATCAGGGACCTGACACAGGTGGTGATCTTCCTGCGGGGAGAGGTGACCCAACTCCATTGGGAGGGAAGGAACTTTCTGAAGGGATGAACTGTAATATAATGAGCGGCTGAGTACGATCACTGCGAGGGGCAGTCTGCTATGATGACAATAAAGATGCCCAAGTTCACCAAACCCTTGCTGTGTGGGAGTGAAGTTCTTGCACAGGAGGAGGCACCACAGAGGAGTTCCTCATCAGTTACATCTTCTTGCGGACGCAGAGATCCTGATGAGGTGGAGGCGCTGCACTGGATATAGGTAGGACTTTAAGCACAGAAAAAAGGGTGGTGTGAATAGCGCTAAAAGACTAAAGTAAAATGCATAAAAAATGATGTAACAATAAACAATATAAAGGGTGTGTAATAATGCACCCAAACCTATTAAATATAGGGCAAGGCTGCCAGATATAACTAACCCAAAACACAGTTAGTGCAAGAACAAAAAAACAACAATACAAACCGGCGCCTTAAAGTCCAATTAGGAACAAATGTGGAGTCCAAGAATTGTGACAATGTCCAATAGAGGAGAGTCCAATCTTTAACTTCAGGCTCCACAGCAGGGATTTACATACGTGATGCAAAAGAGAAAAGAAAAACAATCATAGTGCAACAATGTTAAATGCAAACAGATAGGACTTACAAGACAAGACAAACATAAAACAATGACAAGTAGGCTGACAAATAATAAAGGAGTATATTTAATGAACAACTAAAAAACGCCTGGAGCAGATATCAGATCCGGTTTGTAAAACCGGAATCCTACTTACAAGATATCCAATATAAACAAGCAGGGATACACGGTGATTGAACTCCTGCAGCAGCTGCTGATAGACTCGTGGCAATCGGGAAGCTCCGGTAACAGGCCCACCGTTCCTTTAAGTCAAAACAAAATCATAAAATAAATACCTACTCCTCATAGGAGACTAACTATAGGTGCAGTTTCAGCCCTTACTAACTGGATGGACAGCTAAGCTGGTTACCACCCCAAACAGGTACTATTATAGCTTGCCATATACAGTCTCTAAACATAGCAATAAAGTGTTTTTCTTATCTGTGATTCCAGGGTTTGGAGCAGACGTCCCCGCTTCAGCATGGTCTTGCGTCCTTCCTAGGGGAACTCAGCCCCACGAGAGCTCAGAGAATCTCTCCTCTGTAAGTTCAATGTTAAGGACAGGACATCCCGCTTCAGCACGGTCTTGCTTCCTTCCTTCTTCCTGTTATTAACAACCCAGGCAGTCTCAGCAAGCTCCGCGACCACCATCCAGTGAGCCTAGGGGACTGTGCCAGCTTTCCTTGCTGGGGAGAACTCTTCTCTGTCTCTCTTCTCTGGGAACAGCAGTCTCTCTCATTGTGTATATTCACTTCCTGACTTTTAAAACTCCATGAGCAATCAGGCGTTCAGCTTGCTCAATTAGCTAGCAGCTGCTGCTGGCTTCTCTAGCAAGATTAACTCTCTGTACATTGGAAAGTCCTATAGCTGCCCTATTCCAGCACCTAGAGGACAGTGATGGTATCACACACTGTATATATTACAAGTCACTCATATTACACAATTTGTGTGCAGTTATTTTTTCTTTATACTTCTCTGAATCGGGTGTAGTTATATCTTGCAAGTTTAAATGTACGGGGTCACGACCCACATGACTGGGACATTTAAACTTGCAAGAGCACCCCATACTGAAGCTTGTACTTCAGAAGCAGGGGGTTGTCGGACCTGAAATGAATGCCGTTCAGCTCCAGGGACCCCCTGCTTCAATACTATGTAATAAAAATCAAATAAAAACAGCCCAATCTCCTGTTAGAGATGCGCACGGAGAGGGACCGCTTCTGTCTGCTCTCACTGTGCAGCTGTTTCAGACTGGGAGTCCCATTTAGAAGCAGGGACTCCTGCTGTGTTAATCCTGATGGAAAATTTCGCCATGTGCTGCACTTGGTTATGATCAGGCCGCACTTAGGTTGCGGTTTACCCACTCCACGTGCAGGGCAGGATGGAGATGAATCGTGCTCCATCTGTATATCCAGAATCCTTTTGGAATCCTTCTACTGGACATGGAGCTGCCACGAGTTGGACATCTGTCTACAAGTCCCAAGCCCTGCATTTTTGTTCTGGGTCATAGTGCTGTGAATAATTGTGCAGACTGTACTACTTTCTCTGCCACTTATGTCACTTGCACACAGCTGCTTTATATTGAGGTTCACTGTTTGTATACGCCAATCCCTGGTTTAACGGCTTTGCTACTCTATGGGCTGGTGTAGGCTTATTGACCACATTCTCTGCCGGACAGCTTGCAAAGCCAGGTGCGTTACTTGCACATGTGGCATTAAAAAAGTTAGTAGCTCTTTTTTTTTTTTACAGAGGATGAAGCAGGAAGTATCTGGAGCTGAACCCCATGACCCCGTGACCTCTTCCTATTGGCCCATGTGTCACGGGAGCTTTAAAAAGCAGAGGCTTTCATCATATGAAGAAGATAAAAAGGCCTGGCTTGGATTGCTCCTTAAACTGCATTTGAGGCATGTAATAAATAATAGCCACTCAACTGCATTAGGCTGAGAGAAATGAACTGGCCCAGGTGCTGTTTTTTTATAGATAGGTTGTGCTTCAGAGACTAATGTGTTAACAGCAGTAGTTTTGCAGACACGCCTCTTTAAGTGCATTGGGATGTGTTTTATTCACAGAGTCTGCTACTAGAGTGGAGTGGGAATTTGAGCACTGCACAGGGCCTGGGGTGTGGAGCTTCTAATATTCCTGATGGAGCCAAGTGTTTACCTCGAATCTCAAAATTATACTCGCATATCCTGTCTACCACAAAATAATGGAGTGAGGTTAATTGGCAAAGGCTCCTGGGACGTAGAGCTCGGATTTAAAAAAGTAAGATCTATGTAGCAAGTACATTAGGGATTTGCAATTCTTGCTATTTTTTTCATTCCTTACATTTGATGCAGGTTTACACCTACTCAACCATGCCAGTGTTTACTGATGTAACCATCCCTGCCCGGCTTCTAGGGAGTTTACATGTGTATTATATATGACTTCTCTGCATGGGTTACCTTGACACAGGGGCTGGATTCAGGCGGGTGGGCGATGAGGTAGTGAGGTTGTAGAATAATGGGCACCAGGAACGTTTCCAGTACAGCTGTCATTTATACGTGTCCCCAAGCACAGGGACTTCTCATACACATTTTGACAATGTTGCACTGTATTTTATGTCAGACATACATGAATATGGTTCTTCAATTTGTGCCCACTCTTAACCCTTGAATGGAGGTACATTTACTTAATTTCTCTACGTATATGTGGAATCCAGCCCCGTTGTTACTTCGGGACATCATCGGTATTAATCAGATTTCACTAGGCCCATACAAGAGCTCTGGCGTGTCCTTCTTACGTCACCCAATACCTTTGGCTTGTTTGGAACCTACCACTTCCATACAGACTGATGAAGAATATTGGTGCAGATCCGTGATTAGAGCTTATCCACCGACACCCGGGAGCCCTCTTTCCTGAAGACCTCTGTGGCGTGGTATTCTTCTTTTGGGGATCCTTATGTAAAGGATACAGTCCCTATCTAGAAAATAATAAACAGGGGTTTATGCTATTACTTTATAAACATTACTTATCTACTCTCCCCGAGGCTCCTCATCTTCCTGGAACCTAACCTTCTCAAACTTTCCCTTCCCCTTATATACTCTCTGTGATGTCAATGTCCCATGACAACACAGGATGGGGCCTATTACACAATAACTATACTAGGGAACCTTTAGAGGGGGGTTGCACTATGTTAAATAATAATTCCAATTATTATTTCTTGTTCAGAAAGATTCCAATACTTCAGAAAATTGTTGTTCTGTAGACAAAGTTTATTCTTAGTGTTACTCACAGATGAAAGTTCAATCAATGATGGCAACATGTGCTCTTTCAAATAGTAATGATAGAAAAACTTTTGATCACTCACATCCTGCTGGTATTACATGGAGAGAGTGGTCTTAGAGAGAGTGAGGGATCTTGTAGAAGAGAGAGTCTTGCAGAGTGCAATTATATTTATTGATCACTGACTCCGCCCATTTTCTCCTCGTGGCTTCTTCAGACAAAGAAACTCCAAACTACTTCAGGCTCAAATTTCAAACTAGGCCTTAAAATCCTATCCTTAAGCCAACTACTAACATCTGTAATGCATTAAACCTTTTCTGCAACTCATCTCATTTGGCTACATATGAATTCTAAACCTTACAACATATTCTCATTCAATTGTCTTGATATAAATTCTCATTCATACATTTTACTATAATAACTGGATTATTAACACACTGCTATCAAATAAAGGCATCAAAAGACACATAAATTGATACACCCCACTGTATTATGTGCTAAACTTTTGGTCTATTTAATTACAGTCACGTGTTGCTACAAGCGTGTAAAACTAGGTGCAAATTGGCTTAATACATGAATATGAGAGACGTTTGTTCATAATGCAACTCTAATGCATGTTTGCATGACCACATGAACCTCACATGCCCACAGATTTCATCTGACATTGAATGCTCATGTATAACGTTTATGTAGATTTGTTTTAATGTTGGTTCAATATGTAGCCCCCTGTAACCAGAACGGACTATATATCTTTCTCCTACTGTGGTAAGTCCTGTTAAGGGCAGGCGCCAGTAGTAATCATGGGTTTTCCCCCTTCACGTCCTGCCTTGAGTGAAAGATGCAGGCCCCTGACTCTGCTGCAGGCATGAGACAGAGGGGAGGTCCTGCTGACATCATGAGGGGTGGGGCTGACTCTATTTAGGAGCCCGTTCCTGTGAGGACGGTGCTTTTTGCTGTTCTTCTCCTTTCTGTTATGTGGGAGTTGGAGGAGAGAAGTTCTGTCCTGGGACCAGAGAGAGAGACTACTGTCCTATGAGTTTGGAGAGTGAGTAGAGCTAGAGTGGACCAATGCCCCTCACCCTACTGAGGGAGTGAGGGGGGGATCTACCCCCACCCAGAGGATATCCTCTGAGGTGGGCATTGGGGGTATTGAGGCCCCCCACAGACCATCCTGCAGGAGTACATGCTGGAGGAGAGGAGAAGAGGAGGATATCTGGTGTACCTTTGGAGTGCCTTGGCATATGATCTGTCGTGTACTACTGCTGTTGTGTGCCAGATAAGAGACAATAAAGACACTGCTGATTTTACATAAGACTGTGTGATTCTGGAGCATTCACCCTGGGACCAGGGTTATTCTTCTATAAGGGTCCTACTCCACATCCCTGGGAAGTTATAGAGGATGGAGGCGCTGCATCACTAAGGAAATGGAGGCAACTAACCCAGAAGCCTGGTCCTGTGTCCCCAACATCACCATGGGAAGCTCAGGCCCTCCTGTTACCGGCAGGTACGCACCACCAAAGCACAGCCCTCACTACACCCTAGATATGGCCTCTGTGTCTGGGGGGGGAGGGGAATATGGGTTACAAATAAAAGGTTTAATAGTTCACATATAGTCCGTGTGTGCACAACTGAGATAGGAAATGTGTTTTATGGTAATAGTGTATATTTAGAGCTTGCCTAAATGAGGCTCCGCGGGTTATATTTTGTCCCTTGTCCCTTGAATTGAACTGTCAGTTTCTTGAAAGTAGTTGACAGGGAGTATGCTTTTAGCAGTAAAGCTTATATAAAATGCAGCCTTGTGATTGCTGTGGAATTGCTGTGTTGAGCTTATTTCTGCTTTTAAAAGAAATTGAATTCAAATGCTATATGCCCCATATTAATCTCGGTGCCTAGAGCAGCTTTTACAGGACCATTTTCATGTATTAGTTTTTTCATGTCTTTGCCTATCCATGATGTCTGCAATGCTTCTTGGCATTTAATAGGTCATGGGCCTAACCTAAACATGCGAGAAATGCAGCGGAAAACTTCAGTGTACTGTGAAAACAAGGCCTTTTCTGATCATGTCAAACTGCATTTCGAAAATAATTTCTTCTCCGTTAAAAGATATTTCCTGTAACAAAAGGAATAATTAGGCTACAGTTACATTATTGTTTCACTCAGTGATTTTCAACTGTTCCATGGCGGATGGAGGAAGGGGGGGAGAGAGCAGGGAAAACTATACCAACTGTCCCAGGCCCGGTGGCAGCGACCCAAGCAGCAGAGGTGTCCCGGCATTCAGTTCCCTCCTCTGGCCGGTGCCGGAAATCGGGTACAACTTTCACCCGACCAGGAGAGGGAGCTGTGGAGCAGCACAGCACAGCACGGAAAGTGTCCTCTCCCCAAGGGGTGCGTGTGTGTTGTAAAAGGGGAAGGGACGGGGGAGGGGAAGAGAGAGATGGGGAAGATAGAGACGGGGGAGGCGAAGAGGGAGACTGGGGGGAAGAGAGGATTGTGGTTCCCCGGAATTTCACAATATAATTTTATGGTTCCTTAACCAAAAAAGGTTGAAAACCGCTGGTTTGTAGTGTTGTATTTGCAGAGAAATGCTTCAATGTAATGCAAAGTCAAAATGGTGTGTAGCCAGGTCCCCCCTGCCTGTCAAGCCCCCCTCACCTTGCTGGCTATCGCGGGTGCCGCTGAGCCCAATGGCGGTCCCGTCGGCCGATCGCAAGAGTGGGGGCGGTCAGGATCCTGCTCGGGGGTTGCCAGGGCCGCGATCGCGTTGTTAGGGCTCCCGGCGCTCCCGAAGCAGGGCGGCGAGGGCGCCGCCATTGTCAGTGGCATTGCGCATGCGCAGTGAGAGCCAAGCACCGGAAGGCCCACAGACAGGTCGCGCATGCGCAGTGATTAGCGCGGCAACCCGGACCAATGAGTAGAGGGCTCTTGGAGGGGACTACATGTCCCATGAGCCTCCACAGTCCCACCTGACCCCAGGGAGCCAATAGGGCTACAGAATCTCCCTGCTCAAGGATAGATACATTTCGCGGGGTTTAGGAGCACGCAAGTTGGCGTCAGGAGCAGCTAGGGGAAAGAGGTAGGGTGCAGGAGTCAGTGACTCCCTGCACTAGGCCAGCAGCCCCCTAGGCCCGAGATAGCCCTGAGCCACCAGTAGCATTAAGTGTTGCAGGGACAGGCCCCAGGTTAGGGACCCTCCCCCATACTACCCAGAGTCAGTTAGGGACACAGCGGACGCTGCGCGTCCATCCAGAGGTTTGGGCTCAGACCTCCGCTGCCGCTGCAGCAGCCATCCAGGTGGGATCGCCCCGGACGGTAGTTCCTGTATTCGTCAGCCTTCGGATCCTTTGTGAAGCTCCTTGGCAGGCCCGGGCACTGGAGTGCTCGGCAGGTAACCATCACCAAGTGCACCAACGATCCTACATATATATTATTTTCATACGGGACTAGTGGCTGCGCAGTCACACATATCATCTCCCTTTAAGGGTGCGGGACATATTGTGTGGGGTTACTGGACACGGGGTGGGATCACCCGGTGTAGCTGGGAGCGTCCTGCGAGACGCAGTAGTTAGTGTCTCCTCTAGAGAGGGACACCTGTTGATATATGAATAAGTATTGCTACAGTAAAGTCATTGGTTATTTTACATGCGGTGTGTGGAGTGATATATATGTATTTGTCCTGCGAGGAACCACTCCTCCTCTGGCGGGAGCCATCGCAGGTGGAGGCGTTGCACCACGAGATTGTGTTATATGTATGTGCCCCAGGCTCCCCGAGTGGAGGCTTAGGCTCCTGAGAGCCACACAGGTATACACAGCAGGTAGTAGCGTCTGTATTCACAGGGAATACCCGTTACATTTGGAGGCGCTGCTGAGATTCAGCCCTGGGGTGCCCTACTCAGTAGTTCACGTAGTATCCTATCAGTCAGCATGTCTGCGCTCACGCCACAACAAGTGGCTGACTGGGCCGAAAAGCTAGGAGAGCTGCTGCGACACATAGTCGCCGTAGACGGGGTACCTGCCGATGTATTCATGTTTATTGTCTGCAGCACAGTAAGGACATTACCTGGTCTGGCGGGTGCCCGCCTCATCAGCAAGCACTACAACATTGACCGGCAAGAGAACACCCTATTGCTGGCCACCAAACAAGCTATACCCCCTGATAGAGGCCCACGAGTAGTGTATCTACCAGAGATTTTACCGCAAGGGTGCCCTCTAATTTACCCTGGAACCGTTTCCAGTCACGTAACTTCCCTTACCAGACATGCGGGTTGGGAAGACAAAGATATGGCCGCCAGTACACCAATCAGATCAGACATATCTCTACCCCGAGTGACCTTCTCTACTGATGCTAGGCTAGGGGCCACCAGCTGGGCCGGTAGTCCACCAACATCACTGATCCCTAACCGGTTAGTGAACAGCTTCACCCCAACCTCTAACAGTCAGGGAGCGGGGATCGCAAGTTCCTCAGACAGTGGCAGCTCCATGCTAGGAGTGACATTCCCGCAGCTTGTGGAAGCGATAACTACGTCCGCCTAAGCCCAAAATTACAGGAAGTTGAAGGCGTTTTCAGGAATGGTTCCTGTCCCTGCAGGTGAGGAAAGCATCGAGTCTTGGAAGGAACACACCCTCAAGGTGATCGATGAATGGCCCTGCTCTGAAACGGTCAGACGTCAGAGAATCCTGGAAAGCCTCCGACTCCCAGCAGCCACCATGGTCAGTGCACAGTGCGACCAAGACCCTGATCTCTCTGCTCATCAGATGGTAGACTTGTTGGTCCAGATCTATGACAAAGATGAAGAGGAGAGTGAGCTGTGGTTCAAATATTACGGTCTCCGACACAAGGAGAAGGAAGACCTGTCAGATTTCCTTCAACGAATCCAGCTAGTCCTGTGGAAATTGCGAACTTGCGGCCTCATCCTAGCCTCAGAGATGGACGAATACCGGCGCAAGCAGTTCCTCCGAGGGGCCATTCCCACGCATCACATAGTGATCATGATCAAGTGCTCACTAATGGAGGGGCCTCCCCCTACCTTCATGGACATTTTGGGGACCGTCAAAGGGCATGAAGCCTATACCAAGCTGCATACAGGCACCAAGGTCAAAGAGCCCCCTGTGAGTGACATCCCGGGAGCGTCCGCTCGCCGGATCAAGAAACCAGTCAAAGAGGAAGAGGAGCCACACAAGTCGCCCTCGACGAAAGGCCGGACTTCGGGGAGATCCTCCCCCACTTACCCAAGACGACTAGATCCTAAAAATATCGTCTGCTATGGTTGTGGACAGAAAGGCCATTTCTCCAGAGAGTGCCCGGATGGGGGCACCCAAGAAAAGAAAACACCCAGTAAAGGAAGCTCGGCTAGGTCCATGATCTGTCGAATACAGACCACAGAAGCCAAGACATCCGAGGCCACCCCTGCGCCTCCCGAAGCTCCTACTGACCTAAGCCGAGACGATGGAATTCTGGCCGGGGATGGTTACTGTCAGGTAGGCCCCTCTAGTTGCATTCCAGGGGGAGCATAAAGGGAAATAGAACAAAAAACAAAAAAACAATCTAAGTGCAGACAGTTTTATAACTAGTGTGTAAAATCTGTGATGAATCTTGGCTCATATGTGTTGCCTACTTACAAGATGTAAGTCAAAAACAAGCGGTTTTGGCACAATGGTCTCAGCAAGGAGGATTTCTCAACCAGGGATGTGGAGACTCCAAATCTCAGCTCAGCAGCAATGTGTATGCAAAAGAAAAGATAACCATAGTGCAGACCAGTACTATAACAAATTTCGACTTTATGGGGTTAAAAATGAACACTTACAATAAAAACAAGTATTTCATGCATGTATCACATTCAATGTGATCAAGGAGAGAAAGCGGTTAGCTTCAGGCTCACCCGCCACCTCCGGTGTGACTCTGCGTGGGACACCACTCTCTGGGACTCTCCACCTCTGGTGTGGACTCTGTGTTGGACACCGATCTCTAGGACCCTCCCCCTCGTGGGCTCCCTCTGGGGTATGTTGTTCCTGTCCGATTCGTTGGTGTTGTAGGACGCTGTATGGGTCTCTGCATGGAGCTCCCTCTCGGGTGGATTGTCCTGTCCGGCTGGCTCCGATACGTCACTTCCGGTTAGTCCCGATACGTCACTTCCGGTCGCGGGTCTGTAAGTTCTGCTACAGATTCTCTCCTCTCAGGGCGGCTACCACTCTACGCGTTTCGCCAATAGGGTGCGTGGCTTCCTCAGGAGTGTACCGCCCCCTACTCTTTAGTATCTATATATACCCTACATGATTAGTATTTAATCAAGGACACTTGTATATAAAATGGTCAGCACTAATTACCATCTCAGCACCCATATGCATAAGGGAGCACTTGTTTAAATGGGAATTGGATTCTCTATCTTTTCAACATGATGTTACAATTGACCTGATGTAGCAAATATAATTATGCAAGGGTGAGGGATAAGATTGTGGTTTCTTTTAAATTGTTGAATAAATTTCAAATGAATTCAGGTATTCCCCTGTTATACAAATACTTAAGGGGTGAAACAGTGGATTAATTTACCCACAATGTAAATATGTGGGAACGGGTATAGGATTGGACAAGGTTGAGGATAGGAGAGGGTTAAAGCAGACAAGTTGAATGCTATGGGAAAGAAATATCATGTTTGGACCCAGCAGAGAGAGGGTTAAAGCAAACGAGTTGAATGCTATGAGTAAAAAATATCATGTTTGGACCCAGCAGGGGCACTAAAATGTTTTTTGAACTAAAAATTATTCTGAAAAATATTTTACCGCACATTTGTGGGGTGGATAAAAAATGTGGGAGTGCTCTGTTATGTATATAAATTCATTTTTCATAAGAATTCACATTTACATTTATAAGGGGTTGGTTTTGTATTCAAATTCACATTGACAATTGTAAGAGGGTTACTTTACATTCAAACATGGATGTGTATACTCTGATGGGATACAGATGGCAAAATGACCTGCAGCATAACTCAATAAATTCTACAATTTTTATATACAGATGAGGTAATATTTTACCACACATTATTCAATATGGGGTGGATAAAAAATGTGGGAGGGCTCCGTTATGTATATAAATTCATTTTCCATAAGAATTCACATTTACATTTATAAGGGGTTGGTTTTGTATTCAAATTCACATTGACAATTGTAAGAGGGTTACTTTACATTCAAACATGGATGTGTATAATCTGATGGGATACAGATGGCAAAGTGACCTGCAGCATAACTCAATAAATTCTACAGTTTTTATACAAATGGGGTAAAACATTCTACAATGTGCATAACTTGAGGAGAATAGGCGGAGTGACAGAACAGTAACACAACAATTATTACATGTTATTAGCCTGAAAAACGGATAACAGATTTGTGCTGTGAGGGAAAAAAGCAACAAAAGAAGAAAACAAGACAACTGGTTAGTTCAATCAAGCGCATGAAAGTGTCGCATATTTCATGAGTTACAAGAAGGGTGCTATCTCAATTTCCATGTTAAGGCCCCTGGGGGAGAGAGTCCGCAACCTGTGGATCCAAAATGTCTCCCTCCTCATGAGTTCCAGATTACGATCTCCCCCCCGCCAGTGGCCCAGAACATGTTCAATGGGCATGTAAGTCAGACCAGTGGCGTCCCCCTGGTGCTTTTCCATGAAATGTTTGGAAAGACTGTGTGTCACAAGGGATCTTTTGATACTACTTAGATGTTCAATAATTCTAGTTCTTATCGGTCTTTCAGTCTTCCCCACATATTGTAATTTACATGGGCACTCCAGGAGGTACACCACATGATCCGACCTAAACGTCAAACAAGATTCTATGTTGAACTTTTCCCCTGTGATATTTGATTTAAACTCCATTTTGTTGTTGGATTTAAATTGACATGCTCTACATGTTTTACATCCGTAAAAGCCTTTGTTTGATTGTAACCAGTTCTGGGGTTTAGCTTTCTGTTTAAGGATACTTGGAGCTAGTGTGGTTTTTAGGTTACGTGCCTTCCTGAAAATGATGTTCGGATGTTCTGGTAATTCACTTCCCAAAACTGGGTCATTCTTAAGGATGGCCCAGTGTTTGTTTATGATCTTTTTAATTTCCTTTGCTTCCCCATTATAATTTGTGAGGAACGCAAAGTCAGACTTATTTTTTGCTGTTTTGTCTTTTAATTTGGGTTTCACAAGATCTTCTCTCTCCAGTTTATCTATTTTCAGTAAGGCCTCGTCTAACTTATCCTCCTTATAATTCTTTTCTATGAATCTGTCCTTCAGTTTTTCTGATTGTTGTAAAAACGTTTCTCTCTCACTACAGTTTCTTTTAATTCTGGTGAACTGACTGGATGGTACTCCGTCCATCCACCTAGGAAGGTGACAGCTTGTCCGCAAAATGTAGTTGTTTTTATCTGTTTCCTTAAAAAAGGTTTTCGTCTTTATTTTATCATTTTCTATATAAATTTCTAGGTCTAGATAATGGACTTGTTTGTCACTGTACTCATTCGTGAATTTTAAATTCAATTCTTCATTGTCTATGCCTATTAGAAATTCTTGTAACTTACTTTCTCCGTTTCCCCAAATTAGATACACATCGTCGATGAAACAACGCCAGAGGACCAGGCCCTCCCCAAGCTCTCCATTTGGCCAGATGTTATCTTCCTCCCATGATGCCATGAAGAGGTTGGCGTAGCTCGGCGCGAACCTGGTCCCCATCGCCGTTCCTCGTTTCTGCAGATAATGATTATCCTCGTACCAAAAAAAGTTATGCTGTAGAATAAACATAATTCCATCAATGATAAAGTTTGCTTGTATTTCTGCAAGGTCAGCATCTTTCAATAAGAACCTTTTTATGGCTCTACAGCCTTTTGCATGGTCAATTGATGTATATAGCGACACAACGTCGCATGTTGCCATTAAGAATTGTTTTTCCCATCTGACTTTACTTAGTGTGTTTAGTAAGTCTGTAGTGTCCTTTAAATATGCCTTTTGTTGTGTGACATATTTCTGCAAGAATATGTCTATGTACAGTGACAAATTGTCTGTTAGTGAGTCAATCCCCGAGACTATGGGTCTGCCTGGGGGATTGACTTCACTTTTATGAATTTTTGGCAGGTGGTAAAATACCGGTACTTTCGATTTGTCACTGTACAGAAACTTATATTCCCCCTCATCAAGCACCTCCATGTTCCTCCCCTTTTCCAATAGAGACCTCAACTCCTCTGTGAATTCATTTATAGGATTCTTTTTCAGTTTTATGTATGTTTCTTCATCATCTAGTAGTCTTAAAGATTCCTGGTTATATTTCTCTCTGTCCATCAGGACGGTTCCTCCCCCTTTATCCGCCTGTTTTATCACTAATTCCTCATTGTCTACGATTTCTTTCAAGGCTGCTTTTTCTTGTTTTGTGAGGTTATCTTTTAGTTTATGTTTCTGTGCCGTGGTACTGGTCTGCACTATGGTTATCTTTTCTTTTGCATACACATTGCTGCTGAGCTGAGATTTGGAGTCTCCACATCCCTGGTTGAGAAATCCTCCTTGCTGAGACCATTGTGTCAAAACCGCTTATTTTTGACTTACATCTTGTAAGTAGGCAACACATATGAGCCAAGATTCATCATAGATTTTACACACCAGTTATAAAACTGTCTGCACTTAGATTGTTTTTTTGTTTTTTGTTCTATTTCCCTTTATGCTCCCCCTGGAATGCAACTGGAGAGTGACAACTGGTGGGACTAGTGGAACCAGTCCCTACCAGCTGGGTCTGAGCAGGGAGTTTGAACTTACCATTGTTTGCACGTTGTTTCATCACGTCACTATTGTTTATTAATCAATTGATTATACTTATAAATCACTATATAGCACAAGTGTACACTAATAGAGTTAGCGCCGTCTTTTTCACCTTCACTTAGCACAGGTAGGCCCCTCTGCCATCGTGCGTGTGGTAGTAGAAGGAGTCTATGCCTCTGCTTTACTGGACACCGGGTCCCAAGTGACCATAATCTACCGACCATTCTACGACCAACACCTTAAGCACTGTCCCATGCGGTCGGCGGAACATATGAAGGTGAGGGGGTTGAGCAATGAAGATTACCCCATCGATGGGATTGTGAGAATTCAACTGGAGATACTTCAATTGAATACCGGTAAGAAACATCCCATGCATGTGGAGGCAATGGTATGCCCGAAGCCTCAATGACAGTGTCAGTACCCGGTCATCTTGGGAACAAATACAGATATAGTGTGAGCCGTAATCAGAGCCTACCTGAAAGAGACCAATGAATTGCCAATGGCCAATACACTCCTGGATCCCGTACTGAGAGAGGAGTGCAACAGAGTATATGCCTTAGAGCGTCACGGGGACCTCTACAATCGTCAATGCGGACTGACGACCATTTTACCAGGGGGAGTGCAACGCATGGCCGTCTGGTGCTGTTATCCCGAACGAGATGAGACTGATCATCTGTTCTCTCTGGAGAGTACCCCTGAGGAAGAGACCCAGAGAGGGTATAGGGTAATACCTGAAGTGAGAGAGTGGACGACCAAAATTCCTCTACGAACCTACGTGTATGTTCAAAATATCTCGCCATTCCCGATGGACATTGATGCAGGACAAAGTTTGGGCAGCATATATCCCGTCAGCCCGGTAGAAACAGTGCCCCAGGTGAACGCCGCTGCTGTGGGTGAGCAGTTAGTCGATCTGGATTTCAACTTCGGAGACTCGACGCTGCCAACTGAGTTGAAGGATCGACTGACGGCCAAGCTGAACGAAAGAAGAACGTTTTTTTCCACAAGCGAGATGGATGTGGGCCGCAGTCGCAGCGCCCAACACACCATTAGGTTGAGTGACGCCACTCCGTTCCATGAACGCTCTCATCGCATCGCCCCCAGGGATGTGGACGATGTAAGGAACGTTCTGAAGGAAATGGAGACCGCTGGGATATTGACGGAGTCCTTATGCATCACCCATAGTGGTGGTTAGGAAGAAGAATGGATCTGTAAGATTGTGCGTCGATTATTCGACTCTGAATAATCGTACGGTACCCGATCAATACAACCTTCCTCGTATTGAAGAAATCCTGAATGCTCTAACTGGGAGCCAATGGTTTAGCGTGCTTGACTTGCGATCTGGGTACTACCAGGTACCTATGAGTGAAGAGGACCAGGAAAAGACAGCCTTCGTCTGCACCCTGGGCTTCTACCAATTTACGCGTATGCCCAAGGTATATGGGGAGCTCCTGCTACCTTCCAGCGACTGATGGAGAAAACAATCGGGGACATGAACCCTCGGGAGTGTCTTGTCTACCTGGACGACATCATTGTCTTCGGGAAGACCCTGGAAGAGCACGAAGAGAGGCTGCTGAAGGTGATAGACTGTCTTGGAAAAGAAGGATTGAAGTTATCCCTCGACAAGTGTCGGTTTTGTCACACCTCGGTGACCTACGTGGGACACATCGTGTCTGCTCAAGGAATTGCTACCGATCCAGCCAAAGTAGAAGTGGTAGTGAACTGGCCGCGTCCCGAGAATGTCACGGAACTGCGATCATTCCTGGGTTTCTGTGGGTATTACCGTCGCTTCGTGGAAAGGTACTCTAGTCGAGCTAAACCCCTGAACAATCTGTTGAAGATATACCCTGAAGATACCGGAAGGAAGACCACGTCGGCCCGTCAACCGTTTGGTGATAAGTGGACGTCCGAGTGTGAGCGGGCCTTCCTGAACTTGAAGAAAAGTCTGACTGAAGCAACAGTACTTGCGTATGCCGATCCAGAACAACCATACGTTCTGCATGTGGATGCCAGTCTCAATGGACTGGGCGCTGTCTTACATCAGAAGCACCCCGAGGGTCTTCGGCCTGTAGCCTACATCAGCCGCAGTTTGACACCCAGTGAACAGAAATACCCTGTTCACAAGCTAGAGTTCCTGGCTCTCAAATGGGCGATCACAGAGAAACTTCATGATTACCTCTATGGTGTTACGTTTGAGGTAAGGACGGATAACAATCCCCTAACGTACATCAATACTTCCGCCAAGTTGGATGCAGCAGGGCACCGATGGCTGGCAACCCTATGTAACTACAGATTCTCTCTGAAGTACAAGACGGGGCCTTTGAACATTGGAGCTGACGCTCTATCACGACGACCAGGATTAAGTGCTACCCCCGATGATGATGAATGGGAAGAGATCCCCGGGCCTGGGATGCGAGCAATGTGTAGCATAGCGGCCGTCATCAATGATCAGGTGGCCTTCTCCGAATTACGAGTTGCAGATTCGTTAGGATGCCAGTCGTAGGCTATTCCTGCCGCCTACTGCAATCCCAAGGGAATGAACATAACCCATGACAAAGTCATAAGATGGAAAGATTTAGTGGACTATCAAATAAGAGATCCAGTAATCAGCATCATTCGGCAAGCTGTTCAGAGAAAGAATCCCGCTCTACTGAAAAGTGCTCCCCGAGACCTGATCGCGTTGATAATGCGTGAGGTGGACAAGTTCAAGATAGACAATTGCTTGCTCTATAGGGTAGTCCAATATCACAACTACCCTGATAGGCGACAACTGGTTCTACCCCAAAACTTGAGATATATGGTGTTGAAGTCTCTACATGATGAGCATGGGCACTTCAGTGTAGAGAAGACTTTTGGGTTAGTCCGAGACCGTTTCTTCTGGCCTAAGATGCGGGAAGCGGTGGAACAACACTGCCGCCGTTGTTCCCGGTGCGTTCAACGCAAGACTTTGCCTACCAGAGCAGCACCCATGGCCCATCTCAAGAGTTCTGGTCCAATGGACCTGGTGTGTATGGACTTTTTGTGTATTGAACCTGATAACCGAGGAATCTGTAACGTGCTGGTCATCACGGACCATTACACCCGGTATGCGCAGGCCTTCCCCACAAAAGACCAGAAGGCCATCACAGTCGCAAAAATACTATGGGAGAAGAAGTTCTTCGTTCACTACGGTCTTCCAAACCGACTTCACTCCGACCAAGGGCGGGATTTTGAGAGCACACTGATCCGAGAATTACTCAAAATGCTGAACATCGTCAAATCTCGGACGACTCCGTACCACCCCGAAGGAGATGCTTTGCCTGAACGATTCAACAGGACCTTGTTGGACATGCTCGGAACCCTGAAGGGTGCGCAGAAAACGGAATGGAGTCGTCACGTAGAAGCTTTGGTACACGCGTACAACTGTACTCGCCATGAGTCCACTGGATTCTACCCATACTTCCTCATGTTTGGGCGGGAGGCAAGACTCCCAGTAGATGTGCGTCTTCGAGTATCAACGGATGGGATACACAATGCTACCCATTTCAAGTTTGTGCAAAGGCTAAAGGACAGTTTGCAGCAAGCTTACCAACAGGCTGAGAAGTCTACAGCTAAACTGAATGCTGGCAATAAGAGACGATATGACAATAAAGTCAAGTATCGGGAGCTACGTCCTGGGGACGCTGTGTTGCTTCGTAATCTGGGAGTTCCCAGAAAACATAAACTGGCGGACCGGTGGAGAGACGGTGTATATGAAGGAGAGTCACAGATGCCCGGCCTCCCGGTCTATCGCATCAAAGACACTGACAGCCGGGTAAAGGTTTGGCATCGTAATCACCTTCTCCCCATCCCCCAAGTGGGAGACGAAGAAGCAGAAATACTGGCCACACCGCTCAACGGTGAGTCCGACTTATCAGAGATGGGTCAAGAGACTGTAAATAACGAAACCCACTCTGAAACTCCTGAAGACCCTATGGAAGGACCCTCTCAAAGGGACTATTCCACAGAAGGGGCTTCTCCTGGAGGAGCTATGGGTAAAGGGCCCCGTAGGCCAACGCCTACTAAGGTGGCACCAACAGGCCAGCCTTTGGATCCACAGAGCCCGTACTTTGTGCCGAACAGAGACTGTTCAGAGACATTTCTCCCCTCAAGGGAAGAGGCTGAGCCTCAGGACTGTACTTATTACTCCCCAGAGGTAGTTGCTGAAGAACAGCTCCATAGGAGCCAAAGAGTCAGGTACCCTCCAAATCGGGTAACCTATGATCAAATTGGGGCACCCCATTATGAGGCTCAGCAGTGGTCTCGGAGCAAAATCCAATCTGTGATTGTGATGCTCACAGAATTGTGCAACATCGTATAAAGTCAATGCGAATGTGCCAAGTTATATATTGAACTGCATTTTTATTATATAATTTCTGTAAATGGTTGAGTTGTGTCCCAAGCGAGGACGTTGGGGTTTTTAGCAGGGGGAGTATGTAGCCAGGTCCCCATGGCCTGTCAAGCCCCCCTCACCTTGCTGGTGATCGCGGGTGCCGCCGAGCCCAATGGCGGTCCCGTCGGCCGATCGCAAAAGTGGGGGTGGTCAGGATCCTGCTCGGGGATTGCCAGGGACGCGTGCGGCCGGTTGCCAGGGCCGCAATCGCATTGTTAGGGCTCCCGGCGCTCCCGAAGCAGGGCGGCGAGGGCGCCGCCATTGTCAGTGGCATTGCGCATGCGCAGTGAGAGCCAAGCACCGGGAGGCCCACAGACAGGTCGCGCATGCGCAGTGATTAGCGCGGCAACCCGGACCAATGAGAAGAGGGCTCTTGGAGGGGACTACATGTCCCATGAGCCTCCGCAGCCCCACCTGACCCCAGGGAGCCAATAGGGCTACAGAATCTCCCTGCTCAAGGATAGATACATTTCGCGGGGTTTAGGAGCACGTCAGTTGGCGTCAGGAGCAGCTAGAGGAAAGAGGTAGGGTGCAGGAGTCAGTGACTCCCTGCACTAGGCCAGCAGCCCCCTAGGCCCGAGATAGCCCTGAGCCACCAGTAGCATTGAGTGTTGCAGGGACAGGCCCCAGGTTAGGGACCCTGCCCCTTACTACCCAGAGTCAGTTAGGGACACAGCGGACGCTGCGCGTCCATCCAGAGGTTTGGGCTCAGACCTCCGCTGCCGCTGCAGCAGCCATCTGGGTGGGATCGTCCCGGATGGTAGTTCCTTTATTCGTCAGCCTTCGGATCCTTTGTCAAGCTCCTTGGCAGGCCCGGGCACTGGAGTGCTCGGCAGGTAACCATCACCAAGTGCACCAACGATCCTACATATATATTATATTCATACGGGACTAGTGGCTGCGCAGTCACACATATCATCTCCCTTTAAGGGTGCGGGACATATTGTGTGGGGTTACTGGACATGGGGTGGGATCACCCGGTGTAGGTGGGAGCGTCCTGCGAGACGCAGTAGTTAGTGTCTCCTCTGGAGAGGGACACCTGTTGATATATGAATAAGTATTGCTACAGTAAAGTCATTGGTTATTTTACATGCGGTGTGTGGAGTGATATATATATTTGTCCTGCGAGGAACCACTCCTCCTCTGGCGGGAGCCATCGCAGGTGGAGGCGTTGCACCACGAGATTGTGTTATATGTATGTACCCCAGGCTCCCCGAGCGGAGGCTTAGGATCCTGAGAGCCACACAGGTATACACAGCAGGTAGTAGCGTCTGTATTCACAGGGAATACCCGTTACAGGTGCATACAATTATATTTCCTCATCTTTGACATACATATTTGAATTCCAACACGCTGCTGCAGTGTTTTAGAAAACAATGTATAGTATGTATTAAAATGTAGAAATCCATATCCATAACTTCCCTTGGAAGTAACTGCCAGACAAACATGTATTTATTTTAGAAATTGGCTTTATTATCACTTTTTCATCTCAATAACCTATTTTCTATGCCATGTTTTCCAGTGCCAGGGGTCGCATGTAACCAAATAAAGAATTCAGAAGCAATTCCACAAATGCAGTGATTATTTCTGAATAAGAAATATAAACATGAACGGAAAAATGTGTTTGTTGTCTGTGTCAGTTTTTGGGAATGGACTAAAAATGTTACACAGACTAGCTTTTAGGAACTAAATTAATATATCTTCACAGGGTTGTAAATATGTATGCATGTATATCTTTATTTATACAGTATAGCACCATACCTGTACATAGCACTTCCCAGCAGTAATACATGTGACATATTAATATAACAAAGTGGTGTACAAACTTCCTGCGCTGACCTCCCCCCCCCCTGCCTGCTCTCCCCCTGTGGTCGCACCCCCTTACCTTTAATGCGATGTCAAATAACACAGCGGGGTCATGTGACGTCACGTAACCCCGCTGCATTGTTTCAAGCCGCGTTGCCATGGCGACGGTTGCCCCGAAGCCGGCTCAATTCAGGTAAGTGAGTTACAGAGGCCTCTTTCTGAAGAGCGCGGGGCCTCTGTAACCACCGCGCCCTCAAAAAAATCTCGCGTTTACGCACACCTGATATAACACATTGTGGGAATAAGCGCTTCAGACATAAAAGTAACATTAGAAAAAAGGAGTCCCTGCCCCGACGAGCTCACAGTCTAATTGGTATGTAGGAAAAACGTACAAAGACAGTAGGAGGGTGTTCTGGTAAGTGCGTCTGCAGGGGGCCAAGGTCGATGTATGAGGTGTATTGTATGTAAAAATAGGTGTATTGTATGTGTAAAACATATATGTTGAACATAGAAAATGGCCCTGCACCTTTTAGTTTATGCCACAGAAGATGAATTAAGTGGGAAGTTTATGAACATACAGAGGACATGGATAGAAGAAAAACATTTGCAACTTGATCCTTTAGGAATAGATTAAAACCAGACATCTTATTATAATGAGCCACCAAGTGTCAAATTACATGTTTGCAGATGGCAGCATCTAGGGAAAACAAAAATACTCCGACGTGTGTATTGTTACATTTTGTAAGCAACTTGTTTTAGTGTTGTGAATGCAAGTGCCATGAGAATGACAACCTGGCATAGACAAGTCTGTAATTTATCGTTAGAATTAAATAAAACTTCTAGGCGCTTGGAGATGCGATGTGATATTTTATGAGACGAAAGTTGCTTATAATGTTACTTTTTAACTGTTGAAGTTATGCAACAGGTGGAAAAATCATGCACAATGGAGGTGCTGACAGATCATGGTGCCAGGTGTATCACAGATGCTAAAATGACACTGAGGATAGTGAGGCGCAGTGGGGACAGCTGCTGCTCCGAGACTGTTACTGAGAGTGTGCTTTGTGCTGCAGCCTTCAGTAAAATGTATACTTTAAGGAAGGCAGTAGACCCAGATAAACTGTGGGGAAATACACAAAAAGCAAGGCTAATAGGAAGGAGGAGACATCCTCTAGCTCCATTGCACCTCCATATAAACTTCTCCACTTCATTGTCATCATACACAAAACCAAATATATGCTCAAGGAGATAGACACCGTAAGATCAAAAATATGTATGTGAATATAAATGAATCAAAAAGGAGCATAAGTTGGGTTGAGAGGATATATATATAATAATAGCACGTTCTTGTATAGCGCTAGTTTTACGCAGCGCTTTACAGAGACATTTTGCAGGCACAGGTCCCTGCCCCGTGGAGCTTACAATCTATGTTTGTTTTTTTTTGGTGCCTGGGGCACAGGGAGATACAGTGACTTGCCCAAGATCACAAGGAGCCGACCCTGGGAATTGAACCAGGCTCCCCTGCTTCAAACTCAGTGCCAGTCAGTGTCTTTACTCACTAAGCCACTCCCTCTCCCTATTATTAATATGATCCCATATTAACACACACATTCCCAGCTAGCTCAAACTCCTACACCCACCACATCATGAGTATATATTTATGCCAAAATGAGTGCTACTGAGCATGGCAAATGTATACAACAAAAGACACGGGTGCCCAATGCTACATCCAATTGACAAACATATATGGTAATAAGTATAAAGTTTAAATACTTCAATAATATATAATATATGTATGTAGCCAGGTCATCTGATGGCTACTATTCTGCCCTTGGGCTTGCAGTAAACCCTGGTACAATCAGGTTGCCAGTAGTTGTTATGGGGTGTTCCCCCTCCACTTTGGTACTGCGCTTGAGTGACAGCTGAGGGTGGTACATCCTGTTGTAGCTGGGACAACGGGGTGCCTGCCTCCTGGCTGTACTTAAGGGCAGGACCGCCCTAACGTTAGTGTCCTTCCCCCTTTGAGGAAGGCAGGTCAGACAACTGGGAGCCTGAGATTGGGGACTTCCCATGTGCTCTTCCCCCCGGGGGAGAGTGAGTGTGGACCATACCTCTGCCTCCGCTAGGGAGGTGCGGAAGAGCTAGGATGGCTGCGGGTGCCCTTGGCCTGTAGTTACGGTCCAGGGACCATTGTTCAGGGAGAGCTGAGAGTACTGCATTGGGCAGTTGCCTGCCGCTGTAACTGTGCTGTACAGAGTGAATAAACCGTTCCTGTTGTTATATACGTCCTGCCTGATGCATGTCCTTAATGGGGGGAGAGGTAATAAGTTCTACCGTGGAAGATCACCTTAAGTTCCTGGAGCATACAGCAGATGGAGGCGCTGGACTGCTAAAGAGATATGTGGGGTATGAACCCTAGAAGCCTGGTCCTGTGTCCCCACTACAATCGACGGACGACTCAGCCCTCCTGTTACCAGCAGGTATATGCACCATACACCTTAGTAACGGACAACTCTCCCACCGCGTGGGGGAAACACCGTTACATATATATACACAGGTTAGGAGGAGACACATCAATGGGAATAGTAGAATGTAGCAGTTAGAACACTCAAATGAGGTTTGAATAAAGTCCTCAGTGAAAGTCCAAAACTTATATCGTATCCCCGTGCCTCCGGTATACACGGTGTGGAGTAGTAGCTTACTCCCGATCATTCACCGTCCTGTTCCACCAGCTGATGAAACTCGCATGCCGATCAGCTGTTTGTGAAGTTCTCAGTAACCTGCGAGTTATGTAGGTTAATAAACATTTTTTTATTTTTCCAATTGCTGATGAGTTTCTATTTTTTAAGGAACTGTAGTCTCATCGATTCACCTCCTACTTTCCATAATATTGTCATACAGGGCAAGAAATGTAATATTTTCATCCTGGGAAAGCAGAAATAACTTATTTTTTTCCCTGTGTCATTGTCACAAATGTTTCAGGTATGGAGCTTTTTTCATAATTCATCTAAGCCTGCCTCCCTGCTCAGCTTCCAGCCCATCTCTTAGAACGTCCCACTGTCTCACAATTCATGGGCTAGCCCAGTGTTCAATTCAATCACACGTGTCTATGTTTATTAGAGTTAATGCCTGCAGCAAGTGATCTTCACCGTAAAAACCTCCACAGACCCTTGAATAGTTCAACAATCCTCAGATAACCTTTTGCAACTTGTCTTTTTTGGGGCGATCCTTCCCCAATCAGAAACTTGAAATAGCAAAAAAAGAATGCAGACAAAAGTGCACCGAGGTAAGTATAGACAAATATATTCAAAGTATAGAAAAAATATATTCTCATTTACACATAAGTAAGTAAATGTTGACTCCGGTCATGATCCGCAAATTTAGGTGAGTCTGATGGACAAATCTTCAACAGCGACCTGATCCATCATGATGGACGGACAGAAAATGGAGAACTCCAGCTGATGTATAGCACTATCAGAGAGCTGGAAGTGATGCCTCTACAACACAGAGTGCCACGACACGCTTCGCACAATGACGGTGCTTCGTCAATTTTTATGCTTCAGACATGGCTTACCATATTATATTAAATATATTTATATATTGTTTATTATGTATTACATCGAAATTAAATTATTGTATGGATGATGAAATATATAAATATGTGTATGTATAGGTAGATAGATAGAATAAGTGAAATATTGGCCTGTTTGTGTGAGTGTGTTACGCCGGTGCTGCCCGCAGACCAGACCCGTCCCTTCTACTGAGGTGAGGAATGTATATGGGCACGCACCCGCAGCAAAAGGAGCATGTCCGGAGTGTGGTGCTTTAGGCGTTGCCAGGCCAGGTGGTGTTAGCTAGCAATACTTGCCGGTACCGGTAAAGAAGTGCCGTCGTCGTTGCCGTTTTAGCCAAGGTCAGGGATTGGAGAATTCCGGAAGGTCTTGTCCAAGCAGGGGTCGAGAGCCAGAGATAGACGTCCGCCAAGCCAAGTCGTAAGCTGAGAGAAATAAGAGAGAGAATGCCAAGGTAGTAATCCTAGTGGAAACTATGTCGAGCAATGAGTGAGTGGGAGGACAGGCAATATAAAGTGCGGCTGACCAATCGGAGGAGTGCGTGGAGCTATCTTGAATAGGTCCACTTGATTGGCAGGCAGGTAAGAACTCTTATTTTGGCAGAGGGTCCTGTTCGTCTGCTGGGGGTGTGGTTTCACTGCTAGAGCAGTGAATAAATTATCTTCACCCGGCGCGCGCAGCCGGGACACATGGCAGCCGCATAGGAGGGGGAAGAGCTAGCAGGAGCGAGAGACCGCCGGGGACGGCGGGGAACCCACAGAGCAGCAGGAGGTAAGTGGTGCCAGCGAGGGGCACGGACCTCAGCAGCGGGAGGTAAAGAAGATGAGGGGCCGGGCCGCGGGCGCCGCGATCCCTGAATCCTCACAGTACCCCCCTCCCCCTCAGGGTCGGCCTCAGGACGATCCTTCCATGGTTTGGATGGAAACTTCTTTCGGAAGCGTTTGAGAAATCCGGGGGCATGAATGTCTTTAAGGGGTACCCACGACCTCTCTTCGGGTCCAAAACCCTTCCAATGGACCAAGAAGTGGACCTTACCTCTCAAAAGACGGGAATCTAGTAAAGCCTGGACCTCGTAATCTTCATTACCCTGTACAATCACAGGGTCTGGTTTAGAAGTGTGGTCCAGAAAGAGGCTACTGGAGATGAAGGGCTTCAGAAGCGAGGTGTGAAAGACATTCGGGATTCTCATGCTTTGAGGTAGTTGAAGTCGGAAGGAAACTGGGTTTACCTGTTCCACGATGGAAAAAGGACCCAGAAACCTAGGTGCCAATTTGGGGGAAGGAGTCTTGAGATGGATGTTCTTGGAAGATAGCCAGACCTTGTCCCCGGGTTTGTAGTTGGGTGCCGGTCGGCGGTGATGATCAGCCTGGGTTTTAGATGTCAAGGAGGCTTTTTGCAGTGCAGATTGAATTCTGGACCAAGAGTCCTGTAGGAGGGTGATGTGCTCGTCCACGGCTGGTACTCCAGAGGAGATTTTAGAAATAGGTAGGCGAGCCGGATGGAATCCGTAGTTGATAAAGAAGGGAGTCTCACGGGTAGACTCGTTCCTGGAGGAATTAAAGGCTTACTCAGCCCAGATAAGTAATTCTGTCGAGTCATCCTGAGAGTTAGAGACGAAGCACCTTAAGTATTTCTCGAGGGATTGATTAACCCTCTCGGTCTGTCTGTTAGATTGAGGGTGATATCCAGAAGAAAAGGAAGGTGAGATACCCAGTCTCTTGGTGAAATTCCTCCAGAATCTGGAGATGAATTGAGAGCCCGATCAGATACGATGGATGTAGGAATCCCATGGATCCGGAAAATCTCTTTGGAGAAAATATCAGCTAGGGCGGGTGAGGAGGGTAATCCTTTGAGAGGGATAAAATGTGCCATCTTGGAAAACCGGTCCACTACTACAAGAATGGTGTTCATACCATTCGACCTAGGCAACTCCACAATAAAGTCCATCGATATGTGTGACCAGGCACGCTCCGGAATAGGTAAAGGTAAGAGAAGGCCCTGAGGTTTCTGACGAGGAATCTTGTTACGTGCACATACCGGACAGGACCGTGTAAATTCGAGAATGGTTTTGGCCATATTGGGCCACCAGAAGGTGCGACGGATGAGATCCAAGGTCTTCTTGAATCCTGGATGTCCTGCCGAGCGGGCAGCATGTCCCCAGTCGAGTATCTCAGGAACGAACTTGGGCTCTACGTACAAGGTGTCTTTCGGAACCTCAAGACCAGTCGGAAGATGTTTTTGTGATTTGATGATCTTCTCAAGATTCTTGAAGGCCGCAACTGCTAGGATCCTTTGTTTAGGAAGGATGGACTTGGTGGTCTTTTCCGGTCTCTCTTCAGAAGAGTATTATCTAGAGAGAGCATCCGCCTTGACGTTTTTTGTGCCGGGAATATATGACAGAATAAAATTAAACCTGGAGAAGAATAATGACCAGCGGGCTTGGCGAGGACCTAAGCGGCGGGCATTCTCGATGTACAACAGGTTTTTATGGTCCGTGAGAATCGTGAATGGCTCTTTTGACCCCTCCAGAAGGTACCTCCATTCTTGAAGAGCCAGCTTGACAGCCAGAAGCTCCCTATTGCCCACGTCATAATTTTTCTCCGCTGGAGAAAACTTTTTAGAGAAAAACCCGCACGGGTGAAGTTTGTCCTGGGGAGAAAATTTCTGAGACAGAACCGCACCAGCCCCACAGTCAGAAGCATCAACCTCTGGGGTGAATGGAAAATTAGTGTTCGGATGTCGAAGGATGGGACCATAAACAAAGGCTTGTTTCAACGCTTTGAAAGCCGTGGCAGCCTCGGGTGACCAAGATGCAGGATCTGCACCTTTTTGGGTCAGTGCCGTGATAGGAGCGATGATGGTGGAAAAGTTGCGAATGAATTTCCGGTAGTAGTTGGAAAATCCTAAAAATCGCTGAATAGATTTGAGGGAATTGGGTTGAGGCCAATCCATTACGGCTTTCAGTTTCTCTGGGTCCATGGCCAAACCTCTGTTGGAGATAATGTACCCAAGAAAGGAAGTGGTGGACTGGTGAAAAATGCATTTCTCCATCTTGGCAAACAACCGGATCTCTCGGAGATGCGAAAGCACAAACTTCGTGCGGATGATATGGTCCTGTAAGTTTTGGGAAAAAATAAGGATGTCATCAAGGTAGATAATTACAAAGCGATTAAGGACAACCCGAAAGATGTCATTGATAAAGTCCTGAAAAACTGCAGGTGCGTTGCACAAACCGAAGGGCATCACTAGGTATTCGTAGTGCCCGCTACGGGTGTTGAAGGCAGTTTTCCATTCATCGCCCTCTCGGATACGGATGAGATTGTATGCCCCACGGAGGTCAAGTTTGGTAAAGAGATTGGCCCCCTGAAGTCTGTCGAAGAGTTCGGAGATGAGTGGGAGTGGATAACGATTTTTCACCGTAATATGGTTCAGGCCCCGGTAATCAATACACGGTCTGAGAGTATCATCCTTCTTCTTGACGAAGAAGAATCCAGCCCCCGTGGGAGAGTTGGAATGACGTATAAAGAATAGTAGTGAGAGAGCAGAGCACTGCAAAAATGATGAGGAGGGCTTTGATGCAAAAAAAATAAATTTATTTATTAGGCATAATAGCCAAAAAAGAGCAGACACACTAGATTAAAAAACTCTGACGCGTTTCCCGCCGTGGAGGCGCTTTATCAAAGAGTACTACTGCTCCATGGGAGTCGGGTTAAATAATGGTCAGAGGCTAATGCACGCCCACAATGAGGTCAGCGTTAAATGGTATAAGCTGAAGAGTATGAGTAATCAAATGAATCCTCCGCCCTGTAAAATCTACCCCCAGGAGAGCGTCCAAAGCCTCTGAGCATCACCAAGTCCAATGGAGCTTAACAATAAACAACAATTAACAGATTAACCAATCATCAAAGTGGAAGACTAATATCCCAACCAAACAATACTATATAACATGTAGTCAAGGAAAAATAAGTATATCTAATGACAAATAAAGTCTATAGATAGGTGTATACAATAGTGTGATATATGTATATGTGAAAAATAAATAATATTATCCCTTAATGTATAAATGTGGTCTAATATAAATGTGATATAGTATGTGAAAAGATAAAGAATAGTAAGTGTGTATAAATGTGTAAATAACCAATAAGTGTGTGATAAAATTAATATTAGTCTTACCAATAAATGTGTAAAAATGAATACAGTAAAAGTAATAATAAGAAAACAATATGATAAAAAACCCCAATTAAAATATAATGTATAATTTGATGGTCACCTATGTATATAATGAAGTGAAAATTTCATGTCTTGAATTAATATAAGTGTTAGGTATAAGAAAAATAATCTGAAATATAAATACGATAATAATGAATATATGATATATGTATATATAATAAATATATGTATAGTATTTAAACAGATGTTTAAATCAAAAAATCACATGAATACAAATGAAGATCATAATATAGAGACAATTCATAAGTGTAAATTGCAAATTCAAAAAATGTAGAAGGATATGGCTATAATTTAGTCATATAAACAAAATATCCAGATATAATAATAATATAAACATAAACATAATAATAGGAACATATCTTCAAAGAAGTATACAAAATGTAAAGAATAAATATCTTATTTCATAAATAAACCATTGAAAAAGGTTAAACAGAAATAATAGAATGGGAACTGTGACACAAATATATAATTTATAAAAAATGCTTCAATTCCCAATCAATGTTTAAGCCAGAAGGTTGCATTGTATCTAGGCTGTACATCCAGAACATTTCCCTCCTATTCAACATGCCCAATCTATCACCTCCCCGAATTGGGGCATGTATGTGATCGATACCTGAGAATGTGAAATTTTTTATGGTCCCCTTTGGGCAAGTTGAAAAGTGTCTCGAGACCGGATGAGATTGGTCTTGTTTGATAATTGCACGGACATGTTCCATAATTCTAATTTTGAGGGGTCGTTTAGTACGACCCACATATCCCTTCTCACACCCACATCTTAGAAGATATACAGTGTAACTCGAGTTACAATTGATGAAGGTGTGTATAGTATGTTCTCTTTTGGGGTTAATGCAAGTGACATTTTTTCTTTTTCTCACAAACTTGCATACCCCACAGTGTCCACATGAGAAAAACCCTTTTGGTATATTTCGTATCTTACTACTGTTGATCCTAGAATCAAACAGGCTAGGGGAAAGGAATGTGCCCAATGATTTGGCCTTTCTAAATACAAGTTTTGGTTTATTAACAAGAACTGAAGTCAAATCTTTGTCTAGTTTCAAGATATCCCAATGTTTATAGATAATAGATCGTATGTGATTTGTCTGCCTGCTCTGTTGTGTAATAAACAATGGTGTTGTTGCCTTATCATGTTTTGGTCTCTTTTTGGAGGAGAGTAAAAGATCTCTTCTATCTAATGTTTTGACAGTTGCATGAGCTTCAATAATGTCATATTGATTATAACCTCTAGATAGAAATCTTGTAATAAGATCTTTAGATTGTACATCGAATGATTCCTCAGTAGAACACAATCTTTTTAGTCGTGTGAATTGTCCTTTGAGAATGCCCTTTTTAAGAGATTTGGAATGGTTACTATCTGCTCTTAGGTAGGAATTACGTGCATTTGGTTTCCTATAAATGTCACTTTGGATGCTACCCCGCATATCGACATACAGCATTAAATCCAAATAATAAATGTGATTCATGTTCTCCTGATATGTGAAATGTAAATTGTGATCATTGTTATTGAGTGAGTGAATAAATGTTTCTAAAGATGTGGAATCACCATCCCAAATAAACAGAAGGTCATCTATGTAGCGTTTGTAAAATTTAATCTGGTGCCGAAAAGTGTTTTTATCACTGAAAATAAATACAGACTCCCACAACCCCATAAAAAGATTTGCATATGAAGGTGCGAAAGAAGTGCCCATAGCAGTGCCCCGAGTTTGTAAATAAAATTGTGAGTCAAAAGAAAAATAATTGTGAGTGAGTAAAAAAGTGATGGAATCTAACAGAAAAGTGCATAGTGCTGGTGATAAATGAGAAGACCTTAGATAATGCTGTACGGCGAAAATGCCCTGATCATGTTTGATGATGTTGTAAAGAGAGGTCACGTCCATAGTCACCCATCTATAACTCTCTCGCCATTGTACTCTGTTGAGATCAAAGATTAATTGACTGGAGTCTTTCAAAAAAGATGGAAGTGACTGTACAATAGGTTGCAAATATGCGTCTATAAATCGAGAGAGCCCATCTCCCAAAGATCCAATGCTCGCCACAATGGGACGTCCCGGAGGGTTTGTGAGCGATTTATGGATCTTTGGGAGATGGTGAAAGATGGGGACTATGGGGTTAGGGGAGCATAGAAATTCAAATTCTTTTTTGCTTAGTACATAAAGTTCTCTACCCAGGAGCAGCAAATCATTCAATGCATGAGAGAAATTGGTGGTAGGATCCGACAATAATTTGCAATATGCTTGACTATCTGATAACTGTCTTAGGGCTTCCTGCCTGTAATTCTCAGCTGATTGTACAACAATCGCACCACCCTTGTCAGCATTTTTAATGACAATGCTTTTATCCTCTTTTAGGATTTGTAATTCTTGTAATTCAAGGGTAGTGAGATTGTTGCTACTGAAGGGGTCATGTTTACAATTCTCGGCTAGAATCCTCAGATCTTTTTCCACCAATCTCTCAAAAGTGATTATGGAGGCACTTTTAGAACCATAGGGGCAAAAAGTTGATTTCTTCCTAAATGTGGTATGTTCAAAGCTAAGGAAATTAGAAAGAGACACATCCTCAACATCATTCTCCATTTCTTGTTCTATACGCAAATCTTCTAAGTCAGAGATCATGCAATAATCTTTAAATGTAAAATCAGAGCAAGCTTGTTCTGTTGGGTCATCTCCCCTGCGAGCAGGAGTTGACTCCACAGAATTACATATAATGGGTTCAATATTCCTAGAACTATTACAAAAGAATTTTTTCAATGACAGTTTACGAGTGAATCGTTGTAGGTCAATATAAGTATCAAACAGGTCAAAGTCACTTTGAGGGGCAAAATTCAGTCCTCGATTGAGTAGGGACAATTGTCCTGGTGTCCTGGTGTCAATGTCTTATGTGAGATATTAATGACATTACAATCTTCAGTATAACTATAACGTATAAAGCCCCGCTTTAAGTTCTCATGAATATATTCATCCATGGCTTCTGTCTCGGGCAACGAGAGGGGATAAGATTTGGACTTTGGCAAGGTGTATCCAGGTACCAGGTCAATCGGACAATCGTAGGAACGATGAGGGGGTAAGAGTTCAGATTGATTCTTGCTAAAAATGTCCAAAAATTCTGCGTAAGGGGAAGGTAACTCCCTCTTAGGATTGGATGTGTTAGCTAGTAGGTGGAACAGATGTTCCGTAGACGAAGAAGATTCCTCTGACCTTGACCTCCAGACTATGGGATTAGGGGATACTCAATCGATGTGCGGATTGTGCTTCTGCAACCAGGGCAGACCAAGCGTGACCGGTGTACCCGGGGCATGAATCACGTCAAAGCCCAGGGTCTCTTTGTGGGAGTGAGAAGAAAGGGTGATAGGTCCGGTCTCCAAGGAGATATATGTCGGAGTGAGTAGTCGATTATCAATCCTGACCAAGGCAACGGGGGACTTCTTCTTAGAGAGTGGGATCTGATTTTGTTCAGAGAAGGTCTAATCCATGAAGCTCCCTCCTGCACCGGAATCGATAAATGCTGCTGTGGAGGTGCGGAAGGTTGGTCAAGAAAGGGAGACGGGAATGGTCAATCTTTTAGGGAGTTCCCTTCTGGATAGGGGATAATGAGATTTAGCACCCAGGGAGCGCCCCTTCATACTCACTGAGTTTGGTCGTTTCCCGGAGATGGTGGGCAATCACAGGTACGCTGCTCAGAAGATCCGCAATGATGGCACGACTCTCCGGTTGAGCGAAATTGTTGTAAGGGTGCCCGAGGGTGCTGGACTCCGAGTTGCATCGGCTCTGGGGCTTCCAGCGCAGGCAGCGGGGAGAAGACGGGTCTCGAGGTAGTAGAGAACCTGGAGAAAGGAGCACGGAAAGATGTAGACCGGGGTTGCTGACGCTGAGCGCAGCGTACCTGGAGACGCTGGTCCATACGAATGGCCAGGGTGATGAGTCCTCCAGAAGTCCTGGCCTGGGTTGAGAAGCAAGTTCATCCTTCAGGGAGTCCGATAGGCCTTTCCAGAAGACGGAGACTAAGGTCTCCTGGCCCCAACGAGTCTCAGCTGTTATGGTCCTGAATTCCAAGGCGTATTGGGCCACAGACCGACGTCCCTGTGTAAGCTGCAGCAGGGAATCAGAAGCAGTCTCTTGTCGTGCGGGGGTATCGAAGACCTGTCGAAAGTCTCGTCTGAAGGCTGCGTAATCTCGAGTAATATCGGGGCGCAGTTCCCAGATCGGGGAGGCCCATGCCAGGGCATTACCTGTGAGCAGACTGTACACATAAGCTACCTTTTTCTGACCAGTAGAATACAGCTGCGGAGCCATCTCGAACTGGATCTCACATTGGTTGAGAAAGCCACGACAAGCATGGGGATCCCCTGCGTAGGGTTTCGGAGCCGGAATCTTCGGACCTGAGGATGAAGTGGATGTAGAATCTGACTGCGCCGGCGGTGCAGCCGCAGGTGGTGCCTGTAGAGAAAGGTCCTGTACCTGTTGGGAGAGGAGAGCCACTTGATCCGTTAAGCCATGGATTTGTTGGTACATGGCCGTCATCATAGAGTTCACATCTGTTTGGTCTGCGTCTTGTGGGCTCGACATAATGTTACGCCGGTGCTGCCCGCAGACCAGACCCGTCCCTTCTACTGAGGTGAGGAACGTATATGGGCACGCACCCGCAGCAAAAGGAGCGTGTCCGGAGTGTGGTGTTTTAGGCGTTGCCAGGCCAGGTGGTCTTAGCTAGCAATACTTGCCGGTACCGGTAAAGAAGTGCCATCGTCGTTGCCGTTTTAGCCAAGGTCAAGGATTGGAGAATTCCGGAAGGTCGTCCAAGCAGGGGTCGAGAGCTAGAGATAGACGTCCGCCAAGCCAAGTCGTAACCTGAGAGAAATAAGAGAGAGAATGCCAGAGTAGTAATCCTCAGTTGAATATGTTCTGTAAGGAGGAATGGGCCAAAATTCCTCAGAACCCTTGTGAGAGACTGACTAGCAGTTACAGGAAATGCTTAGTTGAAGTCTTTGCTGTTCAAGGGGGTGCCACGAGGTACTGAAGCTATCACTTCTGAGATAGCTGCCTGGTTGCGGTGAAACGCGTAAAGCATTCTCTTCTGATTGTATCCGGTGAGGAAAGGCACACGCACACCGTGTGAGTGGTTATCCGGTGACGAGACCTGGAAGTCCAGAAAGACACGGCTTGTGCTTCATCAGGAGTTCACGTCTAGGTTTGATGTCTGTCTTAATATATCCCCCGCACAGCAGGGGTCAATTACATGTAATTGGAGGAAATGAGAAAATCACATGATTTCTTGCCATGGTTATAAAGTATATGTTTTACTGGTCTGAACTATTTGTCCTTTTTCTGTCTTATAGGAGGGTCAGTACAGGATCCAGACTGTCCAGTATAGTGTAAGCCAGTTTTGGAAAGGCTTTTGATCCTCTGGAAATATGTGAGTAGTATTCCTATTCACCCCAGTCCCAGAGACCCACCAGCTTCCTGTACATACTGCCCTATGTTGTGTTCTGTACTTGTCATTTTTGGGTACCATCTTGCACTCCCTTGTTTTGGATAGCACTGAATCTAAAGCTTCACATGCTTTTTCACAAATTAATATTGAATGTTGAATCATTTGTGGATAAATAAATGTTGAACATGTCAAGAGAGAGGGGATTTGGCCCGGGATTAAAGGGGTTACACCCCATTTGGCCACCCTCTACTCTCACCTGGGAAGCAAGGGGTTAACTGGACTGGGGTCAGTAATGTGTTTTTGCCTTGCTTCAGCCATTCAACTGTTTATTCCCCTGTATAAATGTATTGTTTCTGGGCCAGTGTCTGCACCACACACACACACTGGGGCTTAAGGGGTTAATGAGCTGCAGTTTAGGAAAATACATTAGGATGCGTGGTGTCTTTTCAGAAATATCTGGGCTTCAAAAGGCTTGATTGAAGTTGGGTGTGAAAAGTACAGAGGGGGTTTGGTGTATGTTAATACATCTGGCTGGTAGAGACAGCTAGGACCCAGGCTGGGGCATTGGGTGTGAAATATAGCACCGGTGACAAATGTTCACTACCCACAGCCCTTGATGGGGGCCAGGGGTGCGGTTACGCAAGGAGATCTCAGAATGAGTGACCTTATTAAATATAAGAATATTATGAGATGTCCTCGGCTGAACATGCTAAGAGTTACATATGTGTAACCGGGGGACCGAGCCGCAAATAATGATTACAGACACATGATGTCTCGCCGGTACTAAGAGACAGATATTAATATCTCTCTTAATTTTAGTATTACACAGTAATATTTAGTCTTATTGGGAGCGTCATGCGTGCCGGAATGTATTAATATGTCTCGCGTGCCAGTAAGTATCACTGAACGGAAGTTATGAAGTTATTTAGATAGGAAAAGCAGTTTTTAAACGTCCTTGGGTGGGAGGAGTTTTACTCTGAGGAAAACTGTCAACCTCACCACTGATTTATGAGAGGGGCTGGGTTTAGGTTGTGTTCAATGGGAAATAATTGGATAAGAACCAGGCTCAGCCTATGGCTATTGTCCTTCATGTCTTTCGTATCTTGGTGATTTTTGAAGATTGCTGTATGAGCTGCTAGTCACGATTTCTGACTATTTCATAATTTCCATTTTAAATAAGTGTCATATTTTGTCTGTTATTTGTATATCCGTGTGTTCACCTTTTTCAAGGAATAAATTATATTTTATCATATCTAAGTCTCGTCCAGTTCAACCCAGTTATATTCTTGGTGGTGTATTATTTATAGCCTGTCACAAAGCTCCCGTCACAGAACAAGTATCATGTTTTTGTGTCATTTGTTTGATCAGGTTATCTCTATCTATTATTATGACAGATTAAGATCTAATAACATTTTAGGTTTTAAACATGTGAAATATTTTAAAATCCTAAGTGGTTCATAAATTTTTCTCGCCACTGTACATACGACAAGAGGAGTATAATTAGAATAAAAACATAAACAAATAATAAGATACTGTATATTTAGTTAGAACATAAATAATCAGCAGAGGCGTAGTCAGGATAGGGCCTGAGTGGCAAAACCCCTCACTAACATTAAAAATGCCCAACCAAGGAGGCGCATGCGCGATGGTGAGGAGACTAGCTGCTTAAGCCGTGTGCTCCCACCCCCGCCACTGAATTAAAGCAAATACCACCACCAAAAAAAATCGAAATTTTGAACTAAAGATTCTCCACACCTAATAAAGATTCGGTAGAGATGGCTCCGCAATCAAGTAAAAAGAAAAACACGGGGGATTTAAGAAGATATCTCAGCCGCTCTGCGGCAAGAGAGGCCGAGCCAGAAATGGCGCCGGGCTCCGCCGCGGGCTCAGGGTCCGACCGCGATGAGGATATGGACGAAGCTCCGGAGCAACTCCCTGTGCGGCGCTGCGACTTCAACCGCCTATATAACGGGATGAAGTCGCTCTTCAGGGCCGAGATCCAGGAGCTTAAGAAGGAGGTACAGGGTCTCGGTGAACGGACAGGGGCCCTGGAAGATAAAATGGCGACCACCTCCGCACACATCAAGAAAGCAGAGAAGCGGTCGTCCTACTTGCAAACACAGATCTCTGACCTGGCGGATCGACAAGAGGATGCCGAGAACAGGGATCGCCGTAGCAACGTTCGCATACGCGGCATCCCGTAGGAAATCACAGAGGTGGAGGACTTTCTCACCCGCTGGATGGCGACCCTACTACCTGACATCCCCGTGGCGGAGCTACTGATGGATAGGTGCCATCGTGCCCTCAGGAGCAGACCGGTGGCAAATGCCCAGCCGCGGGATGTCATCGCCCGCATGCACTTTTTCCGCACCCGGAAGCGATCTTCCAAAAGGCAAGAGGAGAGGGAGCCTGTCAGTTTGAGGGGGTCGCCCTCCAGTTGTTCCAGGACTTATCCCCCATAACTTTGGCCCGGCGCATGAAGCTTCAGCCGGTCACGAAGGTCCTCCGCGGCAGAGCCATACGATATAGATGGACCTTCCCGTTTGGCCTGTTGGTCATTAGAGGCGGGAAGGCCATCTCAATGAAACACCCAAGAGAGGGCGATGTCTTTCTCCGCAACCTGGGGTTCAAGGAAGGTTCGGCGCCAGGGCCCCGGCAAGAACCGGAGCCCGACACAGAATGGCACCGGGTCACCACCTCCAAAAAAACACGGGAAGTGAGTGACTCAGAGAAGGAATGAGCAATTAAGCCTGCGGGACCCTTTCCCTGGTTCAGTTGCCTAAGTTGAGGCACAAGTTGCAGTTGAAACAGCGCAGACAAACTGTAATAAAATGTCCAGAGGTACGAGGTTCCCCCCCTAGAAGAAGCTTCCTAAAAAGCCCCTACACCACCTCACAAGTACCACCCAAATCCCCAAAAGACACGGTAGCCTGCGAAATCAAAGGGGCAAAATACCTACCTGAAACTCTCTTGGTGCGTGGCAAAGGACAATCCGGAAGGGGGCCGTGGAACGCACACCCATGAAGATGGCGGCGCTCCTGGTCTTCGCGGGCTAACTAGCACCTCACCGGATGAAGAAGGGCTCAGCGCGGGAAGACAGCACAGGAAGACGTCCATCTCCGCAGATATCCGGCAGCCGACTGACGAGAACCGGATGGACGTCACCGGATGCGGATGAGCGGCCATCTTGGATGGGGCAGACCGGAACCGGACGTGCACCGCCGGTGCACAGCAGAGCTAGCCCGTTGCCGGCGGCACAAGGGGGAGCTCTCCCCCACAAGAGTAAAGAGGAGCGGAGCACACACAGTCAGCCACAGTGCTATTAGTCGCAGGGGAAGCACACGGGACGCCACAGGGTGGTGGGGGGAATCAGTAGGTGGCGAGGACCCGGCGCACAGACAACCCCCAAGTAGGCATGACAGGGCTGCGCAGGGCACCGGTAGTTCCCTGAATTTATAGCAAAAGCACAGCACCTCCCCCAGGCATTACACAGATTAGGAGAGCCCACCCGCAGGGGAAAATAAAGGAAGAGATGAGAGGGGGGGTTCCACACAGGGGGCGAGTAGTTGTAGAGGGTAATAGACTAGGGGACCTTGCAAGGTTATAACATGCGCTGAGTTGAGATTTTTCACGGACTATGTGGACATTTTTGCTTAAGTTGGTGGTGTTCGTTTATAATGTTGGCAGGTTGGGGGCGGGGGGGGGGCAGTGGCTGCGCACCCACCGTCGTAATGGGACTCCACATGGGTGCTTGGGGGGCAACCCCCAGGAGACTCATGCAAGACCCCACTGTGCCGGCAGCTGTGGGCCAGGAACGCTTCGGTGAGACCAGAAGCGGACTTGCCCAGGCCGGACCCCCAGTAGGGGCAACTCCGGTTGACCTTGGGAACACAGTCCCAGGGGTTCACTAGAGGGTTTATTTGTCTTTGTACTGTTCTTTTTGTGTTCCCTGTGTGTGTACCCCTTTATGTTCCCCCCGCACAGACCAGAGGAGCGCAGGAAACACCCTGGACCCAGAGGCCCCAGAGAACTTCGGTCGACACGCCAGCCTCCATCGCATGGCAATATCATGACATCACTAATGGGTAGGGATTTCACGGTAATCTCACACAACGTGAAAGGATTTAATAGCCCCAATAAAAGATGAGTAGCTATGAATGATTACAGACAACACGACCCCGACATCATCCTACTACAGGAGACGCACTTCTCTAGGTCTAACTCCCCAAAACACATTGACGCTAGATACCGAACATGGGTGTCAGCGGCAGCTAACAAAAAGAAAAGAGGGGTCGCAATCCTGGTACATAACCGCCTTGCACTAGACATTAAACTCACCAAAAAAGACAAAAATGGGCGGTTCATAATAGTTGTAGGTGTCATTCAAAGGCAAATGCTCACCCTAGCAAACGTGTATGCCCCTAACGAACTAGCCAACACCTTTTTGGACAGATACTTTACGACCCTACACAGGGTAGCGCAGGGCGGTATAATACTATGAGGGGACTTTAACCTCACACTGGACCCACAGGCCGATAAATGCACTCCAAGTGGAGCTAAACACTCACTAAGCAGAGCAGCTTGGGCCCGTGGCCTTAAAGCTAATAGATTAGTGGACATATGGCGCGAGCAGCACCCCGGCGAAAAAGAATACACATTTTACTCACACCCACACGACCGCTACAGCAGGATAGACTACCTCTTTGTGTCCAACAGAATGGTTTTGCAGATCTCCCACACGGGAATCCATGATATTTCATGGTCGGATCATGCACCTGTAGAGCTGCGGTGCACTGACCTTAGACTAGACAGACCAGGAGCGACATGGAAACTCAATGAGTTACTAATAAAAATCCCCGAGATTGAAAAACAAGTAGGGGATAAAATCAGGGAATATTTCAATGAGAATGTTGGTAGCGTGACGTCTCAGTCCACCCTATGGGAGGCCCATAAGGCGACTCTATGTGGTGAGCTCATAGGGATAGCGAGCAGGCGGAAAAAAGAAAGGGAACGTAAGATTAAGATCTTACAATCTGAATTGACAGCCCTATCTGCCCTCCATAAAAATAACAAACAAGCACAGACCCTTCAGGCCTGGCTTGATACTAAAACGAAACAAAATTTACTGACGTCCTCCCGAGCTGAGAAGGAGATGACCTGGTCCAGGCGTAAATTCTATAAAAAGCGAACAAGCCAGATACCCCACTTGCCAATAAACTTAAGAACATTAATCGTGACATTCACATCCAGGCAATTCGAACAAAAACAGGTGACCTCACTTCTGATCCCAAACAAATCGTGGAAGAATTCAAAACCTATTATGAGACCCTTTACGATGGGGCAAAGGTCTCCCATTGTGAGAACACTCATACGCAGCTGAGGACATTCTTAAAGGGGGCAAACCTACCCAGACTATGCAGGAAAGAAAGGGACGCACTACAGGAAGATTTTACAGGTGAGGAAATTACAGAGGTAATCAAATCACTGAAGCCATCCAAAGCCCCAGGCCCGGATGGCTTCTCTAATCTATACTACAAAAAATTCCGTAAAATCCTAGTGCCTCACCTGGTGAAACTGTTTAACTCATTTCTAGAAGGTGCCCCTATACCTGGCCCAATGCTTCAAGCGTCTATATCAGTGATCCCCAAACCCGGGAAGGACCCAGCTGATTGCACAAGCTACCGTCCGATATCCCTTATCAACTCGGACACCAAAATTTTCTCCAAATTGTTGGCTAACCGACTAAACACAGTTATGCCAAAGCTGGTCCACCCCGATCAAGTAGGGTTAATATGCGGGAGGCAGGCGGCAGACAACACTAGACGGATCAAAGACTTAATTGATTTGGCACAAAGGAAACACATTCCGTCTATGGCACTGAGTCTGGACGCCGAGAAGGCCTTTGACCGAATTGACTGGCCCTACCTTAAAGAGACGCTTGGGGAGTTCGGCATAGGGGGGAGAATGTTGGGTGCCATTCTGGCTCTCTATCGGGAACCGAGGGCGAGGGTCAGACACCAAGGCTTCCCGTTGGAAGAATTCCCGATAAGGAGTGGCACCAGGCAGGGATGTCCTCTGTCCCCACTTATCTTCGCACTATGTATAGAGCCCTTAGCGGCACATATTCGTAACAGCCCTGATATCACAGGAATACAAATCAATGAGCAGTCACATAAGGTGGCCCTGTATGCAGATGATACAGGTAAACCCCGTTATAGCGCAGTCCTCGGGGTCCACCCCGAGACCATCGCGTTAGTAACGGGTTGCGCTAATTTTTTTTTTAAAATGGCCGCTGCGCGCCTGTTCGGGAGGGACGGAGTGAGGAGGGAAGGAAGGAAGAGGCCTGCACAACATGCGGCCCGTCTGGCCTCTCTGTGGGGCCCGCAATGACTCTGGCCGGGCGCCAGTTAATTAAATAAATAAAAAAAAAAAAAAGTTTAAAAAAACGGCTGCGATTCATCCCTCCTTCCTCCCTCCCAGCCCCCTCTCTCTCCCCTCCCAGCCCCATCCCTCTCCCTCCCAGCAGCCGTGTGTTTTTTTTTTCTTCCGGAGAGGTCAGAGCATGAGGGGGCGGGGCTTAGGCTTAGTACCGGGGAGAGAGGCTGAGCTGATCTAAGGTAGGGGTAGGGGTGTGTGTGCGTGTGTGCGTGCGTGCGTGTGTGTTGAAAAACGGGCTGGTGGGGGTGTGTGTGTGAAAAACGGGCTGGTGGGGGGTGGGCTGCTGACATGTGAGGGGGGGTGGGCATGCGACATGTGAGGGGGGGTGGGCTGCTGACATGTGAGGGGGGGTGGGCTGCTGACATGTGAGGGGGGGTGGGCTGCTGACGTGAGGGGGGGTGGGCTGCTGACGTGAGGGGGGTGGCCTGCTGACGTGAGGGGGGGGGGGTGGGCTGCTGACATGTGAGGGGGGGTGGGCTGCTGACATGTGAGGGGGGTGGGCTGCTGACATGTGAAGGGTGGGTGGGCTGCTGACATGTGAGGGGGATTGGGCTGCTGACATGTGAGGGGGGGTGGGCTGCTGACATGTGAGGGGGGGGTGGGCTTCTGACATGTGAGGGGGGGTGGGCTGCTGACATGTGAGGGGGGGGGGTGAGCTGCTGACATGTGAGGGGGGGTGGGCTGCTGACATATGAGGGGGGTTGGGCTGCTGACATGTGAGGGGGGGTGGGCTGCTGACATGTGAGGGGGGGGTGGGCTGCTGACATGTGAGGGGGGGGTGGGCTGCTGACATGTGAGGGGGGGTGGGCTGCTGACATGTGAGGGGGGGTGGGCTGCTGACATGTGAGGGGGGTGGGCGGCTGACATGTGAGGGGGGGTGGGCTGCTGACATGTGAGGGGGGGTGGGCTGCTGACATGTGAGGGGGGGGGGTGGGCTGCTGACATGTGAGGGGGGGTGGGCTGCTGACATGTGAGGGGGGGTGGGCTGCTGACGTGAGTGTATTGTGAGAGCTGAGTGCTGTGAGAGCTGAGTGCTGTGAGCAGTGTGCAGTGAGAGTGTGCTGTGAGCAGTGTGCAGTGAGTGTGTGCAGTGAGTGTATGTGCAGTGAGTGTGTGTGCTGGGAGTGTCTGGTGTGTGCAGTGTGCAGTGGGAGTGTGTGCAGTGGGAGTGTGTGCAGTGGGAGTGTGTGCAGTGGGAGTGTGTGCATGCAGTGGGAGTGTGTGTGCAGTGGGAGTGTGAGTGTGCAGTGGGAGTGTGAGTGTGCAGTGTGAGTGTGCAGTGGGAGTGGGAGTGTGCAGTGGGAGTGTGCAGTGGGACTGTGTACATGCAGTGGGAGTGTTTGCGTGCAGTGTAGAGTGCGTGCAGTGTAGAGTGCGTGCAGTGTAGAGTGTGTGCAGAGTAGAGTGTGTGCTGGGAGTGTGTGCAGTGAGTGCTGGGAGCGTGTGCAGTGTGCTGTGAGCAGTGTGTGTGCAGTGTGCAGTGTGTGCAGTGTGTGCAGTGTGTGCAGTGAGAGTGTGTGCAGTGTGCAGTGAACAGTGTGTGCAGTGAGCGCAGAGCAGTGTGTGCAGTGAGCAGTGTGTGCAGTGAGCAGTGTGTGCAGTGAACAGTGTGTGCAGTGAGCAGTGTGTGCAGTGAGCAGAGTGTGCAGTGAGTGTGTGCTGTGTGCAGTGAGCAGTGTGTGCAGTAAGAGTGTGCAGTGTGCAAAAAAAAATAATTTAAAAACGGGAGCCACGTGAAAACCGCGTTATAACCGATTCGCGTTATAACGGGTCGCGTTATAACGGGGTTTACCTGTATTATCTTAATGTTATCTAGGCCCCTTACTTCCCTGCCGAATGTCTTCAGTCTGCTGGGCGAATTTAACAAGATTTCGGGTTTCAAGATCAACCAGAAGAAATCAGAAGCGCTAAATATAAACCTGCCAAAGGTCACCGAAAAACTAATTGAACTAAATTTTAACTTCAAATGGCAAGCCTCCTCCATAAAATACCTAGGGGTTAACATCACAAAAGATTATAACGCCCTATATAAAGCCAATTACCCCAAACTTATAAGGACTCTGAAGGACGATTTCAGGACTTGGTCGGGGTACGCAATCTCATGGATCGGCAGGATCCAAAGCCTTAAGATGAATCTTCTCCCCAGAATCTTGTATCTTTTTCAGATCCTCCCTATACAAGTGGCCAAGGATGACATCATCCGTTTACAGTCCTCCATGGTGAAATTCGTTTGGGGTAACAAAACACCACGCATTAAATCGAGTATTCTAATTAGACCCACAGTTCGAGGAGGCATGGTGGTACCTTGCTTGATATCGTATTACAGAGCGGCCCAATTAACCCAAATTATTCAGTGGCACATGCACCCTGGCTTGCGTAGATGGGTGGAGTTGGAAAAAGCGTGCTGCGCCCCCGCAGATCTACAAGATCTAATGTGGCTACCAAGAAAGGTTCAGAGGACCATGGGAGAGCCGCTGGCCGCACTGAGTAGCTCGTTGGCAACTTGGGAGAACACCAGATATAGGTGTGCCCTTACTACCCAGCACACCTTCATGACCCCGCTTATGGGGAACCCCGATTTCGCTCCGGGCCTGTTAAGTAAAAACCTAGCCACATGGAAAACAAAGGGCCTCACGAGGCTACTGCATCTGGAGGGATGCCAATCAATAAAATCCTTTGAACAAATTAAATCGGAAACAGAGATGCCGAACTCTGAATTCTTTAGATACCTCCAGATAAGAGCTTTCTATACAAAGATCCCAAAGCGCCCCCGGCGTTCAAATTTTGAGCAGCTGTGTTCAAGTGGAACGGACACCACAGGACTTACGTCTAAGATTTACAGAGAGGTGGTCTGTCCTGGAACGGACGACGACACCAAACTTAGCTATAGGAACAAGTGGGAGGCGGACTTAGGGGAGACGATAGATGACGAGGACTGGTCCACAATAGTACTGGCAGCAGCTAAAAGTTCCATATGCACTACTTTGAAGGAGAATGCATATCAGGTCCTAATGCGGTGGTACCTTACCCCAATGAGATTGGCAAAGTTTGTAAAAGACTACCCCCCATTGTGCCCTAAACAATGTGGGGAACAAGCAGACTTACTTCACTTGCTGTGGGGTTGCACCAGAGTGGCTCCTTTATGGGAGGAAATCCAGGATTGGCTACAGAGACTTCTCGAAACGGCGGCCCCCTAGACCCCTGGCTGTTCCTGCTGGGCAGGCGCACCTGGGGGCTGGGCAGAACAGCTCAGAAATTAATTGCACATTTTGAAACAGCCATGAGGTGCGAAATTGCAGCATTGTGGAAGCTACCAGATTTACCCACAATTGCGAAAATTCGGAACAGAATTTGGTATATTTGCCGGATGGAACAATTGACGAGTCTGGTCAATGATTCCGGCACAAACTTCCTAAAAGTCTGGGCCCCGTGGCTAGAACAATCAGACATCCCCGGGGTGGACGCCGCCACCATAATGCCCTGATAGATTGAGATGCATTCTCCTCCGAAGTAACGGTACTGACAATAATCAGATGGGGTACAGGTAGGGAAGACAGCCAAAGGAAGTTGCACTAATTAGGGTGGGCCTGCGCTGGAGTGGTACAAGTACGAATGAAGACAGGGACGCCTGGTATTCTAAGTGCGGTCTCCCCCCCCCCTTCCTTTCTCCTCCCCCCTTTCTTCCCTACCCCCCCCCCCCAACTGTTTGTGCTGTTCGTCTTGTCTGTCTGTTGGTTTGCCCGGTATGTCTTCCATTGTTCGGAACGAGAAAACACAGAAAACTTGGGATTGTGGACACTGTGGGAAGACAATGTGTTGTTAAACAATGTTCGATCTGTGCCATAACCCAGTAAAAACTTTTTGTGGAAAAAAAAAATGCCCAACCAAAAATTTCATCTCATAAATTGTGTGATGGGAGGGCTGTGAGCTGGCCGGCCAGGACAGAGCTTCTAACATGAGCAGATAGGACTTGGCGATAGCAGAGCAAGCATGGAGAAGGAAGGGACTTTCACCCACTACTTCACCTATCACCTATTGCTTCCCCATGTGATTGCTGCCCCCCCCCGTTACCCACTGTTCCTCCTCTGTCTCTCTCTACCTGTCATTCACTTCTCTCCATGTGTCACCCCCTTTCCTCCGCCCCATGTGTCACCCCCTCACAATATTCTTTTTGATCTCATCACAGGTGTGAACTGATGGCCAGAATCCGGGACTGGAAAAAGGATGGGTCTAATGTTATTATTCATCTTCCCCCAGACTGGTGCATGTCTCTTGACAGTTTTATGATAGTTGTCTCATGTGTTAGAACTTTGAGATCATAGCAAAGTAAAAAAAATAAAAAAATAAAATAAGTGTAGCTTCTATTGTTTTCTGTCTGTAAACTGAGCTGAATTAATGTGAAGTGCTGTCTTTGTGTCAAGGTGCAGTCTGCCATATATTAAAAGAGAGGCAAGATCAAGCATTCTAAAAAGCAGAAATCACATCAGATTTTTAATCCAGAATTTAGCTCATGTTAAGAGAGCAAGAGAAATCTTTTGATCACATTTTCTTATAACACTGCTATTTGTTAACACAAAATAAGTCAGAAGGACACATTTGGAAAGAGATACATTTAGTGCTCTCTGCCCTGTAGACATGGCTGCCAACAAAGGGGGAGAGTTGGGACAAGATACCCGGCTGTTCAGGACGGCCCGGCTAGCTAATGCTGGAAGGGTGTCTTCAGTGTCAGATTTAAAAAAATGCCGCCCTTAGGCACTTACCTGGTGCCATGCCAGTTCTGTTCCATTGCCATGGCAACATGACACTGTGTGATGTCACGTGGCCGGCCTTGCATGTGCGATCGGAGCTTGTCGCCCACTCGTGCGCATGTGCAATCGGTGCTTGCCTGCTGCGCATGTTAATCGCGCATGCACACAAGCGGCCGGCGCGTGCCGATCGCACATGCGCACGAGCGGCTTGCAAGCGCCCCCAAATTCTGCCGCCTTAGGCCTAGGCCTTTCGGGCCTAATTGAAATCTGCCCCTCTAGTTCCACCCCTGCCTATATGTACCCTAGTATTCTCCACAGTCTTGGTACCAAAAGAAGGCATCATTATTACATCTTTTGGTGTCTGCTCAAAACAGACACTACACTTTGCAATGCTTGCTGGCTGCACTAAGGTGCACTTGTCACTAAGAGCCATAGTGAATAGCAGGTTTGGGATATTCGCATTTAAGTTGTAAAACCAAGGCCAGATGCTTTACCACTTAACGGGAAGCTGATGCATAAGTGGCACTGCCACTTAAAACCTTGGGAAAAAGCAAGTATGACTATGCAGTTTAAATTGCCAGCCATGCTGACACGGCAGCTGTTTCAGATAAATATTTCTGCTGACTAGTTTAGCTGGGTGTAGTTACTCCTGTCAAACGAGCCACCGAATCTGTCATAGGCAGGCCCATCCCTCGGGTATGTGCTACCCTTAGGCAAGCACTATTAAGGAAGCAAAACAACATCCCCGCCCCCCCCCCCCCCCCCAAAAAAACAATTTTCCCCGAAAATTCCCCCCTAGGTAAGAAGCAGACAGTCTTCACAGCTAAACCGCATTAATTTAAGCTCCGGGGCCCCCTGCTTCTTGAGATACATTCCTCCTTAGGGGGTGCCGGTATCTCCTGCTCAGGTTTAGATGTCCCATCACTTGGGCCAGTAAGCCGTGATGTCATATTGTAAATAAATGATGCATTATAAATGTGTGTCACTCTGCTTCTCACTACATTGGATAAGGACCAATGCGTTGCTTATAATTGATGCCATGCGAGGAATTTTGCACATGCATCTCAACCCCAGTGTTTGAGGTATTGTGCTTCACTTGTGATTTAGGAAACAGTAAATAGAGGCAGAGGAGAGATTAATGATTCAAATATTATATGTATTCAATTCTGTGTCCAGATACGTATATTGGTAACTTCATGCATGATTTCCACGGTGTTGTTAAAAGGACGTGTAACAGTGTTTCCCCCACCCTCTGGGAGATCCTGCCATTACATGGTGCAAGGTGGTGCATACCTGCTGGCTCGCAGTAGACCTGAGTCTTCGCCGGTGTTGTTGGCGAGAACAGGACAGGCTTCTGGGGTACATCATGTGTTCTTATCTCTGACGGTACAGCGCTTCCATCTGCTGCAGGCTCCAGATATATGAAGACAAGATCCTGCAGAAGAATTACTCCACTACCCCCAGAAAGATTGCACTCTAGGCCTAAGTATATTAAACTGGAACTTCTTTATTCTCTGCACAGCACAGTATAACATGGGCCCCAGCCAGTACAGCTCACACACAGGTCTGCAACCTTTGGATGGTCCCTGGACCTACACTCCAGGTCAAGGGCACCAAAAGCAGTCCTTACTTTTCCCAGACCTTCTAGTAAGGCCAGGGGAATGGTATCACTCACTCTCCCCAAAGGGGAAGAGGAACAGAGGGTGCCAATACATAGGCACCTCTGTGTGTAACAGCCTCTCTCAAGTTGGGAGAGGCACTGAAACAATTTGGAGGTGCAGCCTCTTAAGTACAGTGGGCGGAAGGTACCAGGTCTGAACCCAGGATTGGGTAAAACACACGCCTATTCGCACCTCCTCCCCTGTCACTCAAGGGAGCTGCTTGTGTGGGGAAACCCCAGGATTGATCCTGCCACTGTCTGCACTGTTACCAAGACTTACATGACAGGGAGGGCAGACTGGTAGCCCAAACCAGGCATGGCTACACTCTGCCTCTGGTGGAAATACTATGTCCTCACTGGGAGCCGAATTTAGTGGATCATCCATCAGCTGCTGGCCTGAAACAATAACAACAGGTTATTGTCAGTAGATCATATCACATTGCATGACAATTGATAGAGCAGCTGAACATACATACAGTTTCTGTAACCACCGTGACTCTGGTCACTTCCAACATTGAAGAACCTGACTACCCTCAGTAATAATGATGTGGGTCAGGCTTCTTAACCAACGCACCGGTTAGATCAGGTACCGTCACTGAAAAAACTCTCTTTGGGTGCCACTCTGACAAGTACTCTACCCTATCCAGATAGATTGAGCGCCCCACTTCCCACACCCCCATGAGGTAGGAAATTCTGTCTTCTGTATGGTACATTGAGGACCTTCTCTTGGTAGTTAAGTAGTCTCTGATAACCTCCTCTAACCACGGTTCCCTGTTCTCCTCAATTTCTCTCATAATGGGTTCTGGTACATATGGATATTCAAACCCATGTGACTGTCTGTACCTCTGTACAATAAGTCGTTCTGCTTGGCTGATCTGTGTCAATTTTCGACCCTCTGCCTGCCCTGGTAGTAGCCAGAACAAGGGTTCCTATGTAGGCTGCTCATAAATGCTAACCACTTTGCCCTTGGGCTGTACTATGCCCAGCCTGTTCTCATGCTCCCCTCTCTTAAGGGCCTCGGCTGTCTCCTCTGGGATAAACTCCCCTTCAGCCCACCAGTGGTCTACTAAGTGTCCATTAATTAATAAGAACCTAGTGCGGTGCATATATGGGACATACCCCTGGAACATGAGGTCCCACCATGGCAGTGACTTAACAGGCACATCCTTTACTGACTGAGTCAGTGGTAATTTTAGATGATATCCCTGAGGTCTCGGTATGATAAAAGACTGTTGATTTACCCCCTACAGAGACTACACTCTCGGCAGTCTCATACTCATCAGACCCGAAATCAAAGTCCCAGTCCCGCTAGTCCTGTGAAGGTTTTGGGATCTTCGAATGGCTATGGGCCTTCTTCTTAGCATTCTTGGCTTGCGCCAACATCTGTGGGGGGCTGACCGTGATAGGTGCTAGGGCCTTAATGTCAACAATGCCTGCACTGTTACCAGGACATACATGACAGGGAGGGCAGACTGGTAGCCAAAACCAGGCATGGCTACCGAAGTTAGAAGCATTAATCCTTTAGTTCAAACCAACTAATTATATTACTATAATATTCTCCTTCATGGCACTGCACCTTAAACATCATGCAGTTTATCAATAATGATCAATAATTCACTATTAATAATAATAGTTTTTTTCTTGGTTAGGGCTGCCAGAAGTCACAGCGCTGAACATAGAATTTGTGCAGGCACAGGTCTCTGCCCCAAAGAGTTTACAATCTATGTTTATGGTGCCTGAGGCACAGGGCAATAAAGTGACTTGCCCAAGGTCACAAAGAGACGACACCGGTAATTGAACCTTTAATCACTAAGCCGACCTTCAGCACCCATTCACTATTGTTGACACACACACACACAACTCCTCCAGCCACGTTTTTGTTCAGTGTAATGTAGTCCCCGTCAAAAAAAAAAAAAACAAGTCATAACATAAATTGTTAGTTTATATTGTGCTTCCTTTTCTGTTCAATATTTATGTCACTGGCATCAGACGTTACCATGGCAGCCTCTGTTGTTTTACTGTGTGTGGCTGGCAGCGAGACAGAGGAGAGGGTATTGCGGGCACACATCTCATGGTTCTGCAAAAAGAAGGCAAACTGTCGGTGCTCTTGGAGGTGCGACAAATCCTGTGGTGCCGCAAACAAGCTGCAAAGTAAAAAGCGGGTAACCAGGCACACAGACTTACTCAAATAGTGATTTATTGTAGCAAAAGACAACCAACGTTTCGACTGCCACACAGTTTTTATCAAAGTGAGGGCTCACCTTGATAAAGACTGCGTGACAGTCGAAACGTTGTCATTTGCTACAATAAATCACTATTTGAGTAAGTCCATGTGCCTGGTTACCCGCTTTTTCTTTGTGGCTGGCAGTGGACATTTTAATTTCTCTTGGATGCTATTTTTTAAGCAAATTAAATATACAGAATGCAGCTACATAATAAAAAAAAGTTGGGATTGCTAAAAACAGCAGCAAAGTCACTTCACAGCAGTAAATGGAAAGGAAATATATATTTTTTTATGGTGAGTAGAGGCGAGTGCTGCTTTTTACCCATGTAAAACATGATTGTTTAATTAATTACTAACTAGAGATTAACGACAGACAGAAATGCTTGCACTTGACAGACATCAGCGTGATGGTCTGTTTAGGAATGGATCTCTTCCCTTCTATTGTTACAACATTGAACATTGAATGAGGCTTTTAATATACTCTCTATGGCACTTCAACAGCTTTTTGATACCATTAACATATTTGTGCCAAGTAACAATTCCCCTTATCCCTGCCCATCGAGAACCAGTACTAGCGCCAGTAGGCACCTTCTCACCTGCTCAGGGCACTGTTGCCAGGGTGCAGGGACATGTCATCATAGTAATGGGATCACATGGCTCGTAGTCATAAAAAGTGTGGCCATTTCTGGCACTAAAGGGTTAAATCACTGCCCATATTGTCTGCGGATGCAATCAGAGAATGATTGCCCTCTTAGTGCTCTGACATTAACCTATACTGTATGTGTATGTAGTAAATGTATTTATATAGCACCAATGTGGAAGGGCTGTCCCTCCTAAGGCAAAAATAATAATAATAATAATAATAGCATGTTCTTGTACAGCGCTGCTAGAGGGGTCAGTGCCACCGGGGGGGGGGGGGGGGCGAGGAAATGAGCGCCGGGGAACAGGAAGGGGGGGGGGGAATAAGCACCGGGGAACAGGGGGCGGGGGGGAAATGCACGCTGGGGACTGGAGGGGAAATGCGTGCCGGGGAGGGGGGAATGCGCACCGGGGACCATGGGGGGGAGGGAGGGGGGGAATGAGCGCCGGGGACCGGGTGGAGGAAGGAGCGGCTGGGAATGGGAGGAACACCGCGTGACCAGCACATCCCGGGCAACGCCAGGTGTATGTATGTATGTATGTATGTGTATATATATATATACACAGTGGTTGACAAATCACCAAAACATCTACTCGCCACACAAAAACATCTACTCGCCACACAAAAACATCTACTCGCCACACAAAAACATCTACTCGCCACACAAAAACATCTACTCGCCACACAAAAACATCTACTCGCCACACAAAAACATCTACTCGCCACACAAAAACATCTACTCGCCACACAAAAACATCTACTCGCCACACAAAAACATCTACTCACCACACAAAAACATCTACTCGCCACACAAAAACATCTACTCGCCACCTAGTAGCAAACGTGTGCTGCTTGGGCCAATAGGAGCTCGCCACGATGTTAAATCCACTCGCCCGGGGCGAGCAAATGTATAGGTTTGTCGAACACTGTATACATATATATATATATATAATCAAAGGCTCCTTACCAGGCAGACCAGAGAATCCAGGGAATCCAAAGCAGGCACAGCAAGGAAGAGACAGCACACTTATTAGCAAAAAGAATTGTATTAGTAAAGCAGGCACAAAACACCAACGTTTCGGTCCTAAAAACAGGACCTTTATCAAGGGAGTGCTTTTTGCTAATAAGTGTGCTGTCTCTTCCTTGCTGTGCCTACTTTGGATTCCCTGGATTCTCTGGTCTGCCTGGTAAGGAGCCTTTGATTATATTCATTCATATGGGACTAAGCACCTGTCTTCATCTGTATTTGTGTGCCTTCTGCTCTGTTACATATATATATATATACAAATATAGCTGTATGCTCATCTGCATGTCTTAGGCAGGTCTGCAACCCCGCCTTTACCCATTATCACCCAGCATACAGCACTTCCACTGCAGCAAGGGATTCTGGGAAATGACATGCAAATGAACACACAGTGTCACTATATATATATATATATATATATATATATATATATATATATATATATATATATATATATATATATATAAATATGTAGCCCCCTGTAAACAGCACCGGCTATACCTATCTCCTTCCTACTGTGGTAAGTCCTGTTAAGGGTAGGCACCAGTAGTGATCATGGGTTTCCCCCGCTTCAAGCCCTGGCTTGATTGATGGAGGTAGGCCCCCTGACTCTGTGTGCAGGCAGAGACACAGGGGAGGGGCCTGCTGACATCATGATAGGCGGGGCTGTCTCTATTTAGTGGGCTGCTCCTGTTAGTCTGGAGTTAGTGCTGAAGCAGAGTCTGGAGGGAGAGCTGAAGCAGAGTCTGAGCTTGGAGCATGCCAGTGAGAGGAGAGGAGAGACTCAGCCACCTTGAGTAGAGCTGATAGCACCATAGTTCAGGTGGACCAATGCCCCTCACCCCGATGCTGGGGTGATGGGGAGAATCCATTCCCCACCCAGAGGATAACCTCTGAGGTGGGCAGTGGGGTATTGATGCCCCAGCCCAGTCCATCCTGTCGGAGGGTAAACTTGGAGGGAAGGAGAGGAGGAAAGACCTGTACAAAGCGGAGGGTCGTGTGATAAGCGGGACTTTGCTGTTGTTGTTGTGGCTGCTTGTCGCCACTTCTGCTGGAGGCGCTGATCCGACCAATAAAGAGAGACATTACCTTTTTATCAAAAACTGTTGTGTGATTCTGGAGCATCCACCCTGGGACCAGGGTTCACTCTTCTATACAGGTCCTATCCCATATCCCTGGGAGTATAGAGGATGGAGGCGCTACACCACTGAAAGCATGGAGGCTATTACCCCAGAAGCCTGGTCCTGTGATCCCCCACACCACCGCGGGAGACTCAGGCCCTCCTGTTCCACACAGGTATGCACCACTAAGTACATGTAATCCGCCCTCACACACCCTAGATATGTCAGATGAGTCTAGGGGGGGGAGAATAAGGGTTACATATATATATAAGAACCTGCCCTGCCAATTGCAAAAGGGCTGGAGGCCTCTGTGACTGGATACACACACACAGCACTGCACCCTGCAGACTTCCCGGGAAGCTTTGGAACCACGCCATGGTACTGTTGATCTCCGATCTGGTGGAACTTATGGGCCCGGGAAACAAAAGAACCAACACACAGACAGCGTTTCAATCCTTCCGTCTCATTTATTAAGCATAGGGTAAAGATTTTTATACAGAAAAAAGAAAGTATTGGTTAGAGGCGTAACTTGGGCGTGATTTAGGGGCAGGACATGTTAGTGGAATGATCTTGGGGCGTAATTCTCCCAAGACAGGCACTGTCTGAAATACATAGCTTTCTCATTGTCTACGTTATCCACAACCTTGATTTCTCTAGCAGCTATGTGGGGTGATTCTGCCTTTCCCAGAGAACTAGTCTATTACTACTGATTAAAACAGCAAAAAGCTGACAGCATGAGAAAATGTATCTCAGCAAAAAGCTGACTACATGATTTTAGCAAGCCAGTACAGACAAAATGGATGGTTTAACACAAATGCAGCTTCTGGCCTTCCCTACTGTCCCTAACAATATATATATATATAAATATATATATATGGGTGGTGTGGGTGGTTTTCTGGGTATGCACCTTAACCCTGGCTGTGCTCAAAGCTGTGACCATGCAGCAAGCTTAAGCCTATAGGGAACCATGTTAAAAATGGTTATTGAGGCAAAAAGTGACACTGTGTGCTCATTTGCATGTCATTTCCCAGAATCCCTTGCTGCAGTGGAAGTGCTGAATGCTGGGTGATAATGGGGAAAGGCAGGGTTGCAGACCTGCCTAAGACATGCAGATGAGCATACAGCTATATTTGCGCATATATATATATATATATATATATATATATATATATATATATATATATATATATATATATATATATAATACTGAGTTAAGTTATGGTGAGTAAAAAAAGTGACAAAAACCCTCCACAGCAAAGCAAATATGCAAATGTAAATACAACTGTATGCTCATCTGCATGTCTTAGGCAGGTCTGCAACCCCGCCTTTCCCCATTATCACCCAGCACACTATTTAAAAATGGTTTTTGAATCAAAAAGTGGCACTGTGTGCTCATTTGCATGTCATTTCCCAGAATCCCTTGCTGCAGTGGAAGTGCTGTGTGCTGGGTGATAATGGGGAAAGGTGGGGTTGCAGACCTGCCTAAGACATGCAGATGAGCATACAGTTGTATATATATATTTAGTTTAGTATAGTTTAGTACTGTTAAAATTATAATTTAGGGGACATAAACATAGACAAATGCCCACTCACAAGGATAGCAATAATATATTATTCGGGCAGCAAAACCTGGAGTAGTACATTTTGGGATAGAACTGGACATTCATCAATTGGTCCTATTTTTATCTTATATATATTTTTTATGGTTTTAAGTACTATTTTATTAAAATATTTAGGTTATTATTGTTTAATGTTTAGTATAGTGACTTGTTGTTTGGATTAAGATTATATACACAATAGCCTTGAATTTTCAATTACCATTGTTGTTTTTTGGGTGTAATACAACATCATTAGTTATTTAGCCCTATTCTGAACAGTTCCTGGGAATAATCATCCTAGTTATACAACAGCTTTTAATTTCGGGACAACCAGGCGCTACTTCATAATTTTTGTTTTATAAATGTAGCCCTTTTTGTGAACCGGCCGACCCACCCAATCTCACATTGGCCCCTCGTGGTCTAACCGGTTCCTTTCCCTGCAACACACCTGCTCTAAGGGACTACTGGTACTGCATAACACCTGTGGCTCCAGGAGATCTGAGCCTCCGCTAGCTGGGAGCCTGGGGAAACCCTTACCATTACCTGGTGCAGCGCCTCCACTTACCCAGGATCCCCGTTATGAAAGATAGCCCTGGGTAAGAAATACAATAACACACGTATATAAAATACTAACACTTTACTAACACGACATGTCACACATCACATAACATAACATAACATAACCTGATGCTCTACCCGCATCACCTCAGCCCAATGTCTGGTGTTCCCACCCAGTGTCCTGTGATCCCCCACTCCCAATGTCCCGTACTCCTACGGAGGTCGTGGGTGACTGCGCAGTCACTAAATTAAGCTAGGGCCCAGTTGGTGCACTTATATACAGAAGTACCTTCCGAGCACTCCGATGCTCGGGACCGCAACACACTTCTAAAAGGGTCAGACGTCCGTCTGATACTATCCAGGTACTTCTCTCCGTGGACCCCAACGAGGGTCCCACCGCTTCCCGGGAACAGAGTCACGGCAACACCAACCGCATGGGAACAGCAACCGCCACTATCCCTAACTAACCCTATCAGGACAGGAACCCTAACCTAGGGCCTGTCCTGATGAACCGCAACCTGGGATGGCTTGGGGGAAACTCCTAGGGCCTGTGGAACAATAACCTGCCCCCCTTCCCCTAGCTACCCAGTCCTATCTGTATCTACTAATCCTAACAGCCTGCAGCAGACACACAGCTCTCTGTCAGCCTGCAGACTTCACACACGCTGCACACACTGCGCCCAGCACATGCAGCGACACACACACACGCAGCTGCACTCACACACAGCCACCTGAATCCCGCAGCAAATCCACTGCTTGCACGCTGTGCCTATTTGCCAGTGCCCACAGCCCTATCCGCTGTGGCACTGCCAAACCTGCACCTTCCGCACCTAAGGGTGACCTCCCTAGCTAGGGCCGTCCCTCTTCAGTTACCCCCTGCCCTTACCGGGAATTGGGGCCTGCCTGGGGATCTAGGGAGAACCCTTACCTGGTACAGGAGCCACGCGCTCCCTGCACCCTTCCTACTCCTTCCTTCTCCTCTGCCTGACTGTCTCTGCAAAGCCCGGGAAATGTATCTATATTCCCGGGCTGAGCTTCCTCCAGCCCTATTGGCCGCAAGGGAGCACCTGACCTCTGTCTCCCTAAGCCTCCTGGGAGTTGTAGTCCCCAGGGGCTGCCTAAAGCATTGGGGCCGCGTGCGCACTTGCCCTGCGCATGCGCGAACCCCTAATGGCCGCCTCAATCTCCCTCTACACTTCCCTACTCTCGCGCGACCTCTCCCTATCCCTGGAGTCCTATCGCGCGCTTGCCGCCTCCTGCGCATGCGCGAACTAACGCGCAATGGCGGCGCACTCTCCTCCAGCCGCCGAGCCGGTGGCAACGCGATCGCGGCCCTAGCGACGGCCCGATCGCGTCCCCGGCAACCGGCCTGCGCCGCGATACCTAGCGCTGCTCTCTGCTCTGGCCCCCACCCTCGCGAAGTGCCGGCGGGTCCGTCGCAGCCTCCGGCGGCACCCGCTACCACACGGCACTCGCGGAGAGGGGCCAGGGAGGGAAAAACAACCTCGGGGCTACATATATATACTTATATGTAGCCATGCATAATAATGACTGCATACATCTTCCCTGTTGGTAGTAAGTCCTGGTAAGTACAGGCCTGCCAACAGTAGTTATGGAGGTTTTCCCTCACACCCTGGTGTGGTGGCCTGTGTAAGGATGGGAGTGGCTGTATGCTCTGGGTCCCTGGATAGTGACATCAGAGATGCGCCTGCCCCCTGAGGTATAAAGGGCACAACACTGTCAGTTAGTGTTGTTGCAAGGTTGGCAGAGAAGCATCTGGTAGAATGTATCTTCCTGCATAAGGGATTGGAGGAATACTTTTGTGACCCTAGTGCTGTAACTAGCGGTAGCAGAGTGACCAATCAAGTCTGTCTAAGCCACACTGTGTCCAGGGACCTGGCGCAGTGGTGATCTCCCTAGGAGAAAGGGAATCCCACTTCAATACGGGAGGGCGTACCTGGCAAAGGGACAGCACGGAAAGATGTGCGGCTAGAGCCGGCAGCTGCATAGGGCAGTCTGCTACATCCAAGTCTATAATAAAGATGCCTTGTTCAAAGAAACCCCCACTGTGTGAGTGTGAGATTACTCTGCAGTGGCGGTCACCACCGAGAAGGAGTTCCTCACCAGGACCATCTCCCTGCGGAAGCATAGACCCTGATGAGGTGGAGGCGCTGCACGTGAAGTAAGTTGGACTCGTACCCACTACATCAGCTACCTGTCCTGATGATATCCTCTTATAACACCAAGCGGGAGACTCAGGGGTCCTGTTACTTGCAGGTGCACCACCACACACGACCTTGTAATGGGTACCGGTTAGACCACACGGGCCAATGTGAGATTGGGTGGGTCAGACAAGGGGGGTCCAGCCGTTACATATATATATAACATTCTGTAATACCTTGATAAAATGTGTATAGTTCCAGTTTTTAACCTGAGGGAACCCAGGGACAGTATTCCTCAGAGATAAAAAAAAATGATTGGATTACTGTAAATGATTCATTTGATGAATGCTCCCAACGAATACTGTAAGGCCCGGGACATAGACAGTTTGCCCGGGCGGAGGCGCGCTGAGGCTCAGGGAAAGCGGTGCTTCCCCTGGCCTTAGGCAGCGCGCCGTCCGTGGGCGTGTCGGGGGCGTGTCTGGGGGCGGGCCAGTGACGTCACGGAGCTGGTTCGTCACGTGACCGGCCCTGCGCTCCGGCAAGCGGGAAAATCTGAAAACTTGGTGAGACACACGCTTCCGCAAGCGTGAGCGAGCCCCTGCTAAAGCCGCTCTCATTGTGGCTGCAGGGGCTCAGTGCCGAGTGTGAGCGCGGCTCAGCATGGCTCAGCCTTGCTCACACTACTATGTCCCAGGCCTAAGATTATTAAACCACTGAATGAGTCACATTCTCGCAGTACATTGATTTATTCTGTGCTGCTGTTCAGTGACCTATCTCGTTGAACTTTGCAGCATCTGAACAAAAAAAAATTAAAGTACTATTCTATCATCATCTATCATCATCCATAACTATGCCTTTTTGGATTTATGTATTAAAATTGTACCCAGTGGCGGATTTACAATGTTGCCACCCCTAAGCCCATACCTTTTTGCCGTCCCTACATTTTTTGTCTCATGCTCTCAATACACATAATACCGCCCTCCCCTCAATATACATAATACCCCCCTCTCCCCAATACACATAATACCGCCCTCCCCTCAATATACATAATACCCCCTCTCCCCAATACACATAATACTGTCCTCCCCTCAATATACATAATACCTCCCTCTCCCCAATACACATAATACCGCCCTCCCCTCAATATACATAATACCCCCCTCTCCCCAATACACATACCGCCCTCCCCTCAATATACATAATACCCCCCTCTCCCCAATACACATACCGTCCTCCCCTCAGTATACATAATACCCCCCTCCCCCCAATACACATAATACCGTCCTCCCCTCAATAAACATAATACCCCCTCTCCCCAAAACACATAATACCCCTCTCCTTATACACATAATAACCCCGTCGTCAATACACATAATTCCGCCCTCTCAATATACATAATCCCGCCCTCTCCTCAATACACATAATACTGCTCTCTCCCAACACACAAAATACCCCTCCAACACAAAATACCCCCCCTCCAGCACACACACAATAGAATACCCCCTGCAACACACACACACACACAACATGGCACCACCCTGCCACACACATGGCACCCCCCCCCTGCAACACACACACACACACAACATTGCACCACCCCCTGCAACACACACACCATGGCACGCACCCATGCAACACACACACAACATTGCACCACCCCCTGCAACACACACACCATGGCACGCACCCATGCAACGCACACACACACACAACATGGCACCCCGCAGCAACATACACAAACATGGCACCCCCTGCAGCACACACATGGCACCCCCCTGCAGCACACACATGGCACCCCCCTGCAACACACGCACAACATGGCACCCACCCCTGCAACACACACATGGCACCCCCCTGCAACACACACACCATGGCATCCCCTCCTTCAACACACACACATGGCAACCCCCCTTTGCAGCACACACAAAACGGAATCCCCCCCAAACTGAATCAATCCACCCCCCTACGGAACCAATCTCCCCCCCGCCCCCCAAAACAGACTGTTGGGTCCGTGGAGGAAGCAACACAGGATTAAGAGGTACAGTAACACAGACATACTGACACCCCCCCCTCCTCACTCACCTTAGTGGATGCCAGCACTGCTCTGTCTGCTGCCCGCTCCTCACACAAGCAACTGCACAGTGTGTTCAGAGAGAATTGAAACATTGTTCCCGCGCTGTGCAGTTGCTTGCAGGCCCCGCCCATTCCGATGTCTCCTCCAATCCAGGCTCAGGGGAGGCTGCAAGCCTGAGGACTCATCAGGCATCGTGCCTCGTTCAGTGTGCAGGCTTCGGAGGGAGGGTGTGCTGACGTGCGAGCTGCCGTGGGACACAAAGTATTCAAATTGAATACTGGTTGTCAGGGTAGCAGCTGCCCTGTCTCCGAAGTACGGAGTTGACGCCGGCTACAGTTTCAATAAACAAAAAAATCGTTTTTTTGAAGCTGCAGCAGCGTCACTGGGACCTCGGCAGCCAATGAAATCATTCTTGAGAATGATTTCAAGACTGCAGCCTCGATCCCTAACCTCAGGTCTGTAGCCCCGCCCCCTCCCCGCCTCCTCAACTCCTGAAAAAGTCTGCTGAGGATGTGCACACATCGCCCAGCAGACTGCCGCCCTCCCTCCCGAACGCCCGCCCTCCAACTCCTGCCTCTGGCACCCTGAACGAGGCCTCAGGAAGAAGCAGGAAAAATCTGCTGCCCCAGGCCTGGACCTAACGGCAAATCTGACACTGATTGTACCCAGGAAAGTTTATAGCACCTCAGACCTAGCTTTTAACACAGAACAAAACGGAAAAAATGATGGCCCCAGTAACAGAATTTAAATGAAGTAAGAGCGTTGTTACTCTTCATACAGTACTGACACTCCCTAGAGCAGTGGGTTTCAACCTTTTCTGGGTTAAGGAACCCTATAATTAAATTGTGAAATTCTGCGCAAACCCCAACCTCCTCTAATAGCGCGCCTGAGATCAAATGCATTGTAAGGACCCCCAACCCTCTCTAATAACGTGTCTGAGATCAAATGCATTGTAAGGACCCCCAACCCTCTCTAATAGGCGCCTGAGATCAGATGCATTGTAAGGAACCCCAACCCTCTCTAATAACGTGTCTGAGATCAGATGCATTGTAAGGAACCCCAACCCTCTCTAATAGCGCGCCTGAGATCAGATGCATTGTAAGGAACCCCAACCCTCTCTAATAACGTGTCTGAGATCAGATGCATTGTAAGGAACCCCAACCCTCTCTAATAGCTCGTCTGAGATCAGATGCATTGTAAGGAACCCCAACCCTCTCTAATAGCGCGTCTGAGATCAGATGCATTGTAAGGAACCCCAACCCTCTCTAATAGGGTGTCTGAGATCAGATGCATTGTAAGGAACCCCAACTCTCTCTAATAGGGTGTCTGAGATCAGATGCATTGTAAGGACCCCCAACCCTCTCTAATAACGTGTCTGAGATCACATGCATTGTAAGGAACCCCAACCCTCTCTAATAGCGCGTCTGAGATCAGATGCATTGTAACAAAACCCCAACCCTCTCTAATAGCGCGTCTGAGATCAGATGCATTAGGAATCTCAACCCTCTGTAATGGCAGGGCACCTGTTAGGGATGCCCGCGGAACACCTGTTGTAAAACACTGCCCTAGAGAGCAAACATGAGAGATCTTCTGGCAAAGTGTTCTTGTACAGTACACTGATGCTAAGACACAGTATGAAAATGCTTTTGTTTACACCAATTTAATTTCAAACATTTCTTGGACCCCTCCAAGCTGAAGCATGTGATTGGTATATTCAGACGTGACAAGCACTATTCTGCTACACATGGTTATCAATGCAGTATAAAGCGAAAAGCTGTAATGCGCACAGTGCATTAACTTTAATTAGCGGCATAAAACAGACATACGTAAGCACAATGGAACTTAAGAATATATACAAATGGAAAGAAGATGAAACAAATTACCGTAGAGTTGTAGGTAAGTAAAAGAAGGCGGACCGGAGCTGTTTTTTTGCAGTTGTCAAAGTGAGACCATACTGGTGCAGAAAAATCCCATTTCTTTCAATGAAATTCCTTTCTTAAGAATGCTGGTGTTGTTTGTTGGCCCAGTTTTGCAGCCAGGAGACCCCACAATATATAAATAACAAACAAATGGAGGCATTAGGAAACAGTGACATATGTGCGAAAAGCAAGTTTCAGACTAGGGGCAGGGGGGAAATAGGCTGCAATGCCCTGCTCTACTTTAGCTTGTCATGAAGCAGAGTGGTCCTGCTTCCATCCAAGGGGTAAGGAGGGTTAAACTACTTGCAGACGTGTGACCTGTGGACTTGGTGGAAACTGTGCACCTATCTGTCTCCTTGAGCGTGCAATGTTTCTCTATTTTCCTGTGTCTTCCTCTCACAATCTGCTAATGTGGTTTCTCTAAAGTTCTAATGTTAGTTTCCTCTTCCTGTGTGCATGCTTCGCGCTGTCTTCCTGTACGTGTGCCTTTGACCACTTGTATGTACTGTATGCATATTTCTTTTTGTGCGTCTCCCCCTTCCTGTGCATTAACTGTTTCTCCCAGTGTGACTCTCTCTCTCTCTCTCTTCCTGTGTGTCTCTCTTGATTTGCACGCCTCTCTCCTTTTGTGGAGAGATATGTCTGTCTGCATGTTTTTCTCTCCTTGCATGGTGCTGTGCTATGGCAGACACTCCCAAGTTGGAGCTATATACAATACACATATAATGTGGAGAAGTGCTTTTTGCCACGGCTCTTTTCCTGTTGCTCTCATTTGGCAAGAATAGAAAATCGAAAAATATGTGTGCAATCTCACTGTAATCATCAGAAACACCAACAGGCAATTTTAAAAGCAGTTTCTTAAATTATTTTTCAGTTTTAAACATAATTGTTTTTCATATACCGTGTAGACAGAAGAGACAAACATAGTAGCTGTCTCCCATAAGGGAATTATTTACTTAATAGCATAATTGCCATGTTTGTCCTTGTTCACCAGGAGATTCTATCTGTATTTTTATAGATTCTGGTTTCATTTTTGCATTGTGCCTCATGTATGCAAATATCCTGTGTGAACTTGACTCATTTTTCTACTTAGTTCAGTTTCTCTCCAGCCTTTTATTGAGAGGAACTTGGGCCATGTTTACTAAGTAGTCTTCTGCTATTGTACATCTTATAGCTCATTCAAGTCCATGGGCTTTAAGGTGTCTTTCAGCACCAGGTGTTTTACGACGCTGCAGAGTAAATATGGGCCTAAATCCACTTGGTCCCACAGACAGTCTGTCCTGTCAAAAAAGAAGTGACAGTTTCTGATAGTGAATTTCTCTTCTTTAAGCACAGTACATTAGCTATGTATGATCGACTACTGAGCAAATTGCACTGGGAAATTAAATTAACATGCCTCTGTCTATAGTGATTACAAAAAAAAATAATATACCCTTGTGACAGCCCAAAGCCCCTTGCTATCAAATAACAGAGAATTACTGTACAAAGAATGGAGGGCCTCATTATTTTTAGTCACATCTGCTGCTGCTTCTGTCTAATCCCTGAACCCAGTGACGGCTGGTAAGGGAACTGTTCTAGGGGTTGTTTTTCTAAAATATGATAATTATTATAATAATTTACATTGAGTTTCATAGCTTTGCAAATTGAAACCAGCCCCAAATCTAACTCTGGAAAGCTCAACGATGAAGATAACAGATTGACACATGCTGACTTTTGTTTTTAAACTCTGACTAGTAACTATGGAAACGATACAGCAAAAATTCCAGTGTTGCAGTTGTCAGGGCTACTTTATATAAAGCTGTGTTTAGGAAATCACTATTAGCGGACATCCTGATTAGGCACAAGAGAAAATATTTTTACATGAATAGTTTGCCTAAATTGAAAACAATTGAATGGTTTTACGAGGCCTGCTAACAGGATGAATATGAAAAGATATTCAATTGGTGTAAATATATATATTTTTTCCACCGGCTAACTAGGATTTAAAAAAAAAAAAAAAATAATTAAACAGTGCAGGCCTCTTCTAAAATTTTAGTTAGGTTTTGCCTCTACCTGACTATTGTATTCACGAGCACTAGAAGCAAAACAAGGGAGCGGCTTTTGGGAGTGTCACATTCCCCAAAAATAAAGATTTAGGACATGTCATCATAATTTCTACATATGTACTGAACATTGCTGAGAGCATGCTCTGTAAAAAGAATATGAATACATACAATACTTACACCTAAAACATATTGGGTTTTATTTGAAATGATCAGCTCCTGGGAATGGAAAACTCCATAGATTGACAGTAAGTGTAGTGCCACCGCAGTGCTATCTGACATGCGGAACAATTTAAAGTATTCTCGATTGGCAACCTTCAATCCCCACAATGGTCACCAGTCTCGGCATGAATCTTTCATATTCTGCTTCCAAAGTCACAAAAGAAAGTCCCTGTGCTGAGAGTGTCTTTCACTTTACAATCCGTGCAGGAACTTGTTTGTTCCCACCTTTTGAGCGGCTTGACCAGCAAGGGGATGATCCAACTCCCCACAAAGACAATGCCACCAGCAGTGAGCATGCCAGAAGTGAGAATACAAAACTATTTTACCAATAGAAAGTGAATGCTGCCACTGGAACCCGCATGTCTAGGATCGTCGACTGAATGATGAGAATGACATCACTGGTAGCCCCAACACATTTCGTACTGATGTACTTCATCAGGGTTTACGTGGGACATAAATATCGTCCTTATATATTCAAAATTTTATTACAATCACTTAACAAATTAACAACAAATAAATAATGTGGTGCGTTCATTAGTTAAATCCCTAAATATATAAAGCCCATTAAGAAAATACACTATGTACATAATGAAAAAACGCTAAATATAATCAAATATCAATTAATTAATAGAAGTATATCTACATTTTAATAATGAATGAGTGTAAAAATACAATACTATAAATGAAAATCTATATGTAAACAAATATACATATAAATAATGATCGTTCATTTCATTTTAGAAAATTATACAGTATATATATATATATATAATATATATATATACACTGTATTATATACAAATATATATATATTTACTAAAAACACATGCAAAAAACATTTGAAAAGGGTACTTGTGCAAACAATGCTAATACAACCAGTGCCATAACCTAAACATATAAAATATTTAATAATTAACTTGTATATCAAAAATGACAAATGACATTTATTTCTCAAAAACTTGAAAAAATATAACAATGATGTATTTAATACTGTGCATAAAGTTTGGAGTCTTATAGAATAGCCCCCCATTAATAATAGGAAATAATTATACTGTAGTGTACACATAAAATGATTGTTTAATAAAAGGCATAACATCGACAGATTAATTAAAACCAAGAGAAAATGTAGTCTGTAAATCCAAAATAGTTTCCTTTGCAGCAGAATAAAATCTCTATTATCTAATCAGATGTTCTCCGAGATATTTTCTATACCAGTAAAACACTAAAAAGCTTTGAATTACAATTACGTTTACCATAAAAATGTGACAATTAAAAAGTTAAAGGTTTATCCTTAAATAAAAATGGCTTCTTTAAACAGCTTTCACGGCTAAACGTGGAACAAGGAAGATAGAGAATGAGTGTATAAAGATACACAGACTTACTGTATACAGTGACGTGCTGCTGAAATTGAAAGCCTGTGCTTATATGGTACTTACACTGCTTTCTTTATGCATTTACCCCAAAACAAAGCGGAAGACGAAAGCACTATGGATTTTGTATTAATTAAGGAGAGGGGTTTATAAAAAGTGACAGGTATTTGGACTGTTGGTATGGAATGAGATTGACACCCCAACTAATAATATAATTTAGAATTACACAGAAAATAGATCGATAATGCGCCTACTTATAGGGTGAACATTCTCTCGTGTAAGAGGTACTATAAAAAGTGTTCTAGAAGATGGGAAGTTGCTTTTGTATTTCCGAGGAAGCTGCTCTCACGTACGTTTCTTTATGTCAGTGTATCAAGGTCCTTGCTCTGTGTGCGTATGATCGCAGTTTGGGGAGTGTCAAAAGGAGGAGTTACTGTACATGACGAACAGATTATAATCAGATCTATCAAACTCTGTGTCTCAGAGCCTCATTTTTTTAAATCGTGTATTTCTGTCAAAGAAAATCTGCCAAGTCTCGTGTCCTGGAACAGGAATTTACATTTCTGCCCCCTTTGTTCACACCCCCCCTCCTTCTTTGCAGCTTCTGCCTGTCGGTTCCTTAGTTTCAGCAGCATATATTGGCTCTGAACACACACACAGTGCCGGTGTGATTTATTACAATGTTGCCATTCCTGCCCCTGTGCATGAAGTCAGTGAGTTGCTATAGCAACCTCTGAGATCTTTCTCAGAATGGGCTATTTTGCCCTCCCCCCTGTTTTGCTGACAGTTAGTTTAGCCTTACCCTATTCCTGTGTTACAAGCAGTACCCACTTTCTTTTACTTCCTGACACTGGCAGAGTGAGTACCCTTCTATGCTTACTCCTCCCGGCAAGGCCTTATCCTTTTTACCTGCCCTTAACTACAAAACACCCATAGAGAAGCACTCTCTCACAACAACATACCATCGACAAGTGCCTGTGTATAATTCATGCTTTTCCAATAAAATGAAGAAAACATAGCAGGACTTGGTGTGCTTTGGAAAGAGGGCTGAGTTAAAGCTATCTGGCCCTGGCTTCAGAATATCTGTTTCTGTCTAATAATTTGCATGAAATGTAAGAAACCCTTTCTTACATTGGACGCAAACAGAAAATGTAGCAATGATTCAAAACAAACTTCTATTTTGACTTTTGTTTTACGTTGATACATCTTCCCGCAGGTTTCCACAGATTTGAACATATTGCACAGAAAAGGTAGGCAATAAATAGCCAAATGGCATCTTGCTGCAGACATTTTGGCACACCGACCATGGTAGACAGGGCCACCGAAAGGTATTTTAAAAGTCCCGGCACTAGTGGTTCTGGGGAGCCTGGCCGTTCTAGGACATTTGGTCGTGGTCATTTTGCCGCAACCAAATCACAGCTGACGTTTAGCTGCCACTCGCTTCGCTGCAGGGACATCTCTCTGCCGGTCGCTTCGTCGCCAAGGTAAGCCCCTAACCTTACCTCTTACTATAAACCATCCTAATTTTAACCCCTAATACTAACGCTACCCTTACCCTAAAAACCTTAAGCCCTTACCATAATGCTCTGCCCTAAAAACCTAACCCCTTGCCCGAAAACTCCTATCCTTAACCCCCTACCCTAACCACTAAAACCCCTTAAATTAACATACCTTATTGGTGAAACGCCCGCGACAAAATATCTGATTCCGGGTTCGGCTAGCCTGGACAGGAAGTCACCTCCAGCTCCTGGGAAGGCCCGCTTCTCCATCCAGATATTCGGTGCACTCGCTTCTCCTTCCAGCTTCTGGGCCTTCAGCAGGGTCCCATCTCAGCACTTAACTAGGGCCCCTCCTCGGGCCTTCGGGAGGGCTCCTCCTGTACTTCGGCAGGGCCCTTCCTTGGTACTTAACTAGGGACCCTCCTCAGGCTTTCGGGAGGGTTCCTCCTGTACTTCGGCAGGGCTCTTCCTTGGTACTTCAGAAGAGCCCCTCCTCGGGCCTTCAGCAGGGCCACTCCTCAGTTCCAAAAGTACAGATGAGACCACTCTGATAGGGAATCCCGTTAATCCAAGGTAGGTAATTCCTGCTGCTCCCACTCTCTCCCGAAATCCACGGGGCCAATATGCCACATAAAAACAAAAAAAGAGAAGCGCAAGGAAAACCAATTTAATGACTAATAACTTTATAGGTAAAATATAACAAGTACCAACACTTACATCTATATGCAGTATTGGATCAAAGATGGCGCATTCCCCCACATCCCTCAGATAACCAGATGGTAGATGGTTCCAAATAGTAGAAGGTAGTCAGCACCACATCAAACCGAGGCCGATTTGGAGCTAATAGATGACACTATTCCTTCGGGCTACACAAGGACCTGCTGCAAAGCTCAAGCAGCACGCCCAATGGTACTAGATTGGGAAGGGAGGGAAGCGGGGTTTGGACCGCGTCCTGCATGTGATGTCACACGTCCTCCGCACGGACAATGCACAAACAACGCTTCGTCAGGGGGGACTTCTCAGTACTTAAATAGAGCCTCTCCTCAGGCCCTCTCCTTGGAACTTCAGTACGGCCCCTCCTCGGGCCTTCGACAGGGCCCCTCCTCGGTACTTCGGCAGGGTCCCTCATCTGTACTTCGGTAGGGCCCCGTGGTCCCATGCCCTCCTCCACAATCGGCTCCAGCCCTCCCTTTCCCAAGGCCCATGCCTCGTTCTCCCTAGACCCATGATTACTCTGCCCTAACTCTCCCCCCTCTTCCCCCCCAGGGCAATAACTACTTGCTCCTAAGGCCATACCTACTCCCATCCCACCCTTCCCCCCCCAGGCCTATACCTACTCTCTCCCACTGCTTCTTTTATTTGTCCTGGGCCTTAAGAATTCTTTTGGAGGCCCTGATGGTAGAGATGGCAATAAAGAACTGCAAGAATTGATGTTGAGATTCATGTAGTGTCATATGGCTCTCTAAGGCTGCGTCCATAGAGGGGGGAGCCGCGCTCCTCCGTGCTGACGCTGAGGCTCATCTGCGCAATCAGGAGCGATTGCATGAACTAGCAGACACGCCAGCATGCGCGATCGGGAGGCGGGGGGAGGTGGGGCACTGACGTCACTGGGCCAATAGCCCGCGAAGCGCCGACATCACAGCGCCGTGACGTTAACGCTGCTTCGCTCTGATTGGAGGTTTTCAGCCGACAGCGCGCTCAGAAACAGGTTCTGTTGGCGGCTGAAAATCCCTGCGCCTCAGCACGCCTGCGGACGCTCTCGGGAGCCCCCTCTCAAGACATCCTTATTGAGGATGACGGGGCTCATCGCGCAGCGTCCAAACGGCTCAGCGCTGACTGTCCTTCTATGGACGCAGCCTAAGTCTTGAATATTTAATGCTAACCAAATCTCTAAATAACAGAGAATGCTCTCTCAACCTGTAGGTGCTCACCCAGGATAAAAAAGCTGTGTGTGCTGTGCACGCGCATAGTAAGTGAAACTTCTTTGACTTTTGTCACAGAAATTGTATTTGTGTTGGTGATGTTTTAATTAAAAATCAAAATATAATTTCATTGACAAAACGCAAATAAATTTGACTTAGAACGTGCGTACACATCCCTTGTATTTGCACTAAGCGTAAATTCCTCGTGTGTCGTGTGACTGTGCGACTGCGTGTGACTGTGCGACTATGCGTGCGACTGTGCATGTGCGCGTGACTGTGCATGTGCGCGTGACTGTGCATGTGCGCGTGACTGTGCATGTGCGCGTGACTGTGCATGTGCGCGTGACTGTGCATGTGCGCGTGACTGTGCGTGCGCGTGACTGTGCATGTGCGCGACTGTGACTGTGCGTGTGTGTGTGTGCGTGCGTGACTGTGTGTGTGTGCGTGTGTGACTCTGCGTGCGTGTGACTGTGTGCGTGCGTGTGACTGTGTGTGCTGCGTGTGACTGTGTGCGTGCGTGTGACTGTGTGCGTGCGTGTGACTGTGTGCGTGCGTGTGACTGTGTGCGTGCGTGCGACTGTGTGTGTGCATGCGTGTGACTGTGTGTGCGTGTGACTGTGTGTGCGTGTGACTGTGCGTGACCGTGTGCGTGCGTGTGACTGTGTGCTGCGTGTGACTGTGTGTGTGCATGCGTGTGACTGTGTGTGACCATGTGCGTGCGTGTGTGTGACCGTGTGCGTGCGTGTGACCGTGTGCGTGCGAGCGCGACGTATGCGCAGCCCCCCTGCACCTCACATAACCCCCTAACCTATTCACCCCCAATACAGCTCCATGAATCCCAACACCAATACCCCCTGCTCTCCTCCTAATGATATACCCGAATAACCCCTGTCCCCCACTCCAAATGATATAGCCACACCAATACCCCTCGCCCACCCCCTAATGATACACCCCATCTCCCCAGTCCGGGCACGCACTCACCGGGCTGCAGGAAGAGGATGCCCCGGACCCTTCCCTCCCGCACCGGGCTCCGTGTCACCTCCTCCTGCATGAAGCTCCTCTCCTGGGCGGCCGTGGCCAGCAGGCGGCCGGACGGCTCGTGGGACTGGTACAGAGCGAGTTCCAGGCGGAGGGGGCTCTGCACATCCCTCCGGAGCAGCCTCCTGAAGGGAGTCCACGGATGCAGGAACTACAGGTGCCCCTCTGGCACTACCCCACAGAAGCTGCCACCCTGCAGGGTCGGGGAGCGGCTCAGCTCCAGCTCCCCGCCCGGTACCGGCCCAGGGAGGTGAAGGTCTCCCCGCCTTCACCAGTCGCAGTCACCTCCTGCCTGGAGCTCAGGCCTGAGACTGACCCGCAGCGGCTCATCCCACAGGCAGCGTACGGGGGAGGCCTGCAGGGACACGGACATGCACCGGGAGGAGAGGCCGCGGGAGATCAGGGCCTGCATAGGGCCCCGGGGAACAGTGTGGGCTGCAGTGTCCCTATGAGAGCCGTGGCGTCTTGAGCGTTGCCATAACTACCGTGCTGCATCATTACTGCGCATGCTCGTCGCGGGCGTGTGGGGGGAATGGCGCCGCTGTCAGCCGCTTCTGCGCATGCGCAGCCCCCGCCACCTCACCATTAGTAATGCGCGGCAGGGCAGCGGGCCGGGAACAGCGGCCGTGAGCTTGCCGGCGTAGCAGCATGTCAGTGTGCTGCTGGGCCTGCACCCGCCGGGGGCAGATAGCGGCTGCGCGCCACCCCCTCCCCACTCCCGTGGTGATTGGAGTCACTGGCGCCATCGCGCATGCGCGGCACGGCAGTAGGCAGCGGGCGGGGAACGGCGGCCGTTATGAGCGGTGCCGGCGGCGATCAGCGGCTGTGTGGGGGGTGCGGTGGCCATTAGGAGCCGCCGCCGCCGCATCTGATTTGTGGAGCGGGTGTGATGTAAGTGTTGGGGTCGGGCTGAGCCAGAACACAGCCCGGTCTCAACTGCCAGCACTGACGTCACATCCGTTTCATTTCTGTCTCCACAATCCATTTTTGCCCCAGTTCGAATGAGGTGCCACTAAGGAAGTTTCACTTCAACAAGCGTCCTAGAAAGCTTGATAGATGCACAACAACAGGGGGAGGGGGTGAGAGGGGGGAGGGAAAGAAATATCCTTTTAGAAGGTGCACTCCTTAATATACCCAAATATAAACCGGCACAGAGATAGATACTATACAAATGATCGCACCGGTAGATAAACCCTAGTCCTGACCTCGAGCAATGGCCGAACAGATGTGTAATGGGTTAAATAAGTTTAGAACAAATACCTTGATGTATAGGGTATTTGTAGAATCACAAAATATTACATTAAAATAAACTTTAATGTATCATGTGATAAATTCAATTAAATACACGCAAACTTTTCAAATCAGTTAAAAAGAGAACGTGGCTAATTCAAACACTATGAATAGAGGATGTAAATGCTTCTGTGATCTAGGCTACAATGGCTGGATAACAATAGGACGCTATGTCAGGGGGTACTCAGCACTTAAGCAGGGCCCCTCCTCAGGCCTTCGGCAGGAACTTCAGTATGGCCCCTCATCGGTACTTCAGTAGCGCCCCTCCTCGGGCTGCAGGTAGGACCATGTGGTCCCATGCCCTCCTCCACATTCGGCTCCAGCCCTCGCTTTCCCAAGGCCCATGCCTCGTTCTTCCTAGACCCATGCTTACTCTGCCATGCCTTTCCCCCTTCCCCCCCAGGCCAATAACTACTCGCTCCTAAGGCCCATACCTACTCCCGCCCCACCCTTCCCTCCCCAGGCCTATACCTACTCTGTCCCACTGCTTCTTTTATTTGTCCTGGGCCATAAGAATTCTTTTGGAGGCCCTGATGGTAGAGATGGCAATAAAGAACTGCGAGAATTAATGTTGAGATTCAAGTAAATGCGCCTGTGATCCAGGCTACAATGGCTGGATAACAATAGGACGCTTCGTCAGGGGGTACTCCTCAGTACTTAAGTCGAGTCCCTCCTCAGGCCTTCGGCAGGGCCCCTACTATGAACTTCATTACGGCCCCTCCTCGGTACTTCGGTAGGGCCCCTCCTCAGGCTGCAGGTACTGTAGGACAACATGGTCCCATGCCCTCCTCCACGGCACTGATTTCTTTCTCCTGCTCTGACCGGGTATACTAATATCTACAGTACTATAGGAAACAACAAAGGAAGATGCCATAGCAGTTTAGAGCAAGGGGGGGAATAAGAATCTTATGCCGTATGCTGCACTATGTACAGGCATTCAGATTCATACCCTCACCTATCTGGCTATTACTTGTGTGAAGATTTCTTCATCATCTCTGTTCAGGGTCTATATGGGTCACTATACCTACACTATAGAAGTTAACAGCAATATAACTAAGGGGCAATCAGAATCACCTATGCTACATATAGATAGCCTGATTCATACCCCTATCAGATTTAGTATGCGGAGTTCATCTCCAAACAAGGGTAGATTTAATCAACTTTTCTGCAGTTCTTTGCTCATTATACCAACAATGTACTACCTTGTTCATTTATAGGATACACAGCCTACCTTTGATTCATCAAAGTGTTACCAGCAAGATGAGTCTGCTATTATCTAAGGTTAAGACTGCTTTATGTATACCCTTGGCAGGTCTCCCAGTTGGTTAATTTTGTCAATCTGCTTCTAGTTGCAATTTGGATTACCATACTAGATTACATCTTCCAACAACTGTTCTCCACCTATTTGAAAGTGATCTTAAACTACTTGCTATCAAGAATTTCTCCATTGAAGATTTTTGCAGCTTACAAAGAACCTGCCTGGAATAGCTCTCTCATAACAAACAGCAATATATACACATTTAATTCAAATTGCAAGGGAGAATAGCTATTGTTATCCAGCCATTGTAGCCTGGATCACAGAAGCATTTACATCCACTATTCATAGTGTTTGAATTAGCCGCATATATTAATTAGTCACCCTCTCTTTTTAACTGATTTTAAAACTTTCAGTGTATTTAATTGAATTTATCACATGATGTATTAAAGTTTATTTAATTTAATATTTAGCGATCCTACAAATACCCTATACATCAATGTATTTGTTCTAAACATATTTAACCCATTACACATCTGTTCGGCCATCGCTAGACGTCAGGACTAGGGTTTATTTGTGCCAGGAGACACGTCTACCGGTACGATGATTTGTATAGTATCTATCTCTCTGCCGGTTTATTGGTTATATTTAGGAATGCACCTTCTAAAAGGATATTTCTTTCCCCCCCCCCCCCCTGTTGTTAACCAAATCTCGACAGTCTTCAAAAGTTAATCAAATAAGACTTATCCATTCTCTTTTATGCATCATTCTTTTTCAGGCCCATATATTTTCATACAACAGAACACAAAAGCCCGCGGACAATTCAACATTTTTTTTTACATTTGTTGACTGCACCAAAAGTCACCCAACAGTCTAAAGTGAATTTAAGGTCTATTAGGGGCTTATTCAAAGTCCTGAAGTTGCCAATCGTATCCCATTGACCTTTGTTGAATAAGCCCCCTAGTCGAAACAGCATGAAACAAATTGGCTGCACTGTGCATGATTAGCAGGGCACCCAATCTTTCGAAACAAAGCTCTTTACACACAATTTTAAAGCGGCGATCCCATCAATTTAGCTATTGATTGTCTTTTACAGAATTCTAACCAGGGGGTCCTCTAAAGATGAATTGCACTATTTTTTAAATCTGGAATCCCCCCCTCCGGCTTCCCGGGATACTTTACTTGTGTTCCCTTATGGACACTTGAACCTCCGTCCAATAGAAGCTTCAAAGGGGGCGAAGGGGGAAAAATCACCAGATCTATAGTACAGTGGAGCGTTGGAGGAGCCCCTCAGTTCCAATTCCGTATAGACTCTAGTTAAAAAGAAATGGCTAGGCGGAATTTATTTTTAAAAGGTACACGTTTTAATAAAAAAAAAAACATAAAGGGAGAGACTGTTCTCATAATGATTTTTAAGAACAAAAAATAAGGTAGTGATATATCCGGTAGGGCGAAGGCCTGATGTAGTAGTGGCTATTCATGGTTTTAAATGTTCTGGGGCTGGAAAACAGGAATAGAACCTAAGGCTGGGGCCATGGTACCGCAGATCGTGCGGACACGTCCACACACTGAGCGAACAGACTGCCTTAAGGCAGTGTTTGCGTCCATGCGGCGTGCGCGCGGAGGCGGGAGGGGGCGTGCGTTGCACAAGAAATCAGATCAAACTGATTTCTTGGTGTGACAGGCCGGTCACGTGAGCTCTGTGACGTCACTGGCACACCCGTGGACGGCGCACGTACCATGGCCAAAAAAAGCTGTGTGTGCTGTGCACGCGCATAGTAAGTGAAACTTCTTTGACTTTTGTCACAGAAATTGTATTTGTGTTGGTGATGTTTTAATTAAAAATCAAAATATAATTTCATTGACAAAACGCAAATAAATTTGACTTATAACGCGCGTGCTCGGCACACATCCCTTGTATTAGCTATTTGCAGTGAATTCCTTGTGTGTATGTGTGTCAGTCAGTGAGTGTTTGTGTGTGTATGTGTGTCAGTCAGTGTGTGTGCGTGTGTATATGTGTGTCAGTCAGTGTGTGTGTGTGTATGTGTGTCAGTCAGTCAGTGTGTGTGTATGTGTGTGTGTCAGTCAGTGTGTGTGTATGTGTCAGTGTGTGTGTGTGTGTGTGTGTATGTATGTGAGTCAGTGTGTGTGTGTGTGTGTATCAGTCAGTGTGTGTGTGTGTATGTGTGTGTCAGTCAGTGTGTGTGTGTATGTGTGTCAGTCAGTGTGTGTGTGTGTGTATATCAGTCAGTGTGTGTGTATCAGTCAGTATGTGTGTGTGTGTGTGTATCAGTCAGTGTGTGTGTGTGTGTGTGTGTGTATGTGTGTCAGTCAGTGTGTGTATGTGTGTGTCAGTCAGTGTGTGTGTGTATGTGTGTCAGTCAGTGTGTGTGTGTGTGTATGTGTGTCAGTCAGTGTGTGTGTGTGTGTGTGTCAGTCAGTGTGTGTGTGTGTATGTGTGTCAGTCAGTGAGTGTATGTGTGTGTCAGTCAGTGTGTGTGTGTATGTGTGTCAGTCAGTGTGTGTATGTGTGTGTCAGTCAGTGTGTGTGTGTATGTGTGTCAGTCAGTGTGTGTGTGTGTGTCAGTCAGTGTGTGTGTGTGTATGTGTGTCAGTCAGTGTGTGTATGTGTGTGTCAGTCAGTGTGTGTGTGTATGTGTGTCAGTCAGTGTGTGTATGTGTGTGTCAGTCAGTGTGTGTGTGTATGTGTGTCAGTCAGTTGTGTGTGTGTATATCAGTCAGTGTGTGTGTATCAGTCAGTGTGTGTGTGTGTGTATCAGTCAGTGTGTGTGTGTGTGTGTGTGTGTGTGTATGTGTGTCAGTCAGTGTGTGTATGTGTGTGTCAGTCAGTGTGTGTGTGTATGTGTGTCAGTCAGTTGTGTGTGTGTATATCAGTCAGTGTGTGTGTATCAGTCAGTGTGTGTGTGTGTGTGTGTGTGTGTGTGTGTGTATGTGTGTCAGTCAGTGTGTGTATGTGTGTGTCAGTCAGTGTGTGTGTGTATGTGTGTCAGTCAGTGTGTGTATGTGTGTGTCAGTCAGTGTGTGTGTGTATGTGTGTCAGTCAGTGTGTGTGTGTGTCAGTCAGTGTGTGTGTGTGTGTATGTGTGTCAGTCAGTGTGTGTATGTGTGTGTCAGTCAGTGTGTGTGTGTATGTGTGTCAGTCAGTGTGTGTATGTGTGTGTCAGTCAGTGTGTGTGTGTATGTGTGTCAGTGTGTGTGTGTGTATGTGTGTCAGTCAGTGTGTCAGTGTGTGTATGTGTGTCAGTGTGTGTGTGTGTATGTGTGTCAGTCAGTGTGTGTATGTGTGTGTCAGTCAGTGTGTGTGTCAGTGTGTGTGTGTCAGTCAGTGTGTGTGTGTGTATGTGTGTCAGTCAGTGTGTGGGGAGCGGCGTCCATTACGTGACGTCACTTCTGTTTCACATTTCGTCTCCCATCTCTCCAGTTTTGTCCCATCAGGACTAGGTGCCACTAAAGAAGTTTCACTTCAAAAAACGCACCCGCTCAAAGCGGGTGACGTTACGGCCGCACACGCCTCCGCCCTGGCGAAGGCACCGTGGCCCAAGCCTAGGGCTGGGTCCCCGCTGGCCCTGACCGCGCTCATGCTTGAGAGCGATGACGTCACCAACTCTAAGCATGAGTGCCGGGTGTCCTGTATATTTTGCGCGCGTAGGGGCATTGGGGGCATGTACCTATGCAGTTACAAAGTTAGCATAACATTTTCATGGTGCCCACTGCAATTTATGATGTATTTATGCAGCACCTGAAGCTGTTTAACCCCAGAACACACACACACACACACACACACACACACACACACACACACACACACACACACACACACACACACACACACACACACACACACACACACACACACACACACACACACACACACACACACACACACACACACCATACACACACGTTAACGCACTAAAATGTATACACACACAAAGACACTAGTATATATAGTAATCACACTAATATATATATATATATCTGGATCAATATCCCACAGTTGATGTAACGTGAGTGGAAATGAAGGCATTTACACCGCTTGGGTAAAGCTGCCTCCATCCCCCTGTATTCTCAGGAGCGGCTGTCACTCCCCCTGCTTGGGTGATTGTCTCATTGTCATTGTCTTGGATCCCCTGCAAGCGCAACGTTCCACCCCCCCCCCCCCCGGCGCGCGCTGGCACGTGCACACACTCACTCTTTATTTACCACAGGCACAGGGTGATGTTGTTAGGGATGCCCCATCATCATACATTGATTTCCCCACTAAACTATTATACGTTTCATGCTTGCTGTGTCAGTGCAGGGGTTAAGTCTGAGTTAACGTTTTTAATGTTGTCATTTTTCTGCACTCAGTGGGCTAGGTCAGTACCAAAGAACTACAAAAGTCGTATATACATACTGCATATAAACATATATAATCATATACACCAACTATAAATCCATTTTTAGCAACTGCACCCCTCTAGTAAATGTGTTGTATTACGTTGCATAGCAACTGGGTGCCTATGACTATTTCTGTAGGTGGCTGAAGAGGAGTTTTTTTTTTTACATGCTTGAGGGTGGGCACCACACATTCCTGCTTTGTTTTGTCCATGGAAAGGCAGCACCGCCCTCTGGGTGCACTGACAGAGCAGCGCGTACACCGGCAGCACTGCCCGCGTGTGCTAGTTCACACAAGGATAGAGATCCAGAGCGTGCAAAGGGGCGCGCTCACAGGCAGGCAGAGGGAGGCGCGGACCCACGTGTGCACGGCGCGCCCCGGCTGCTGCTGCTGCTGCTGCTGCCGAGCTGTGTGACATCCGAGCGAGCGCAGAGCCCGAGGAATCGCAGCATGGCGGGGCTGCTACACCCGCACAGGGGCAGCCACTGCTGCACCGCCACAGCCGTCAACATCATGCTGGGGGTCTTCCACGTCCTCCTACCCTGCTTCCGACAAGGAGGGGGGCAAGGTGAGCGAGCAAGGGGGACGCAACACATGCAAAAAGATGCACAATAGAGACAGGGGAGGTCGGTGCACGCCTCCCTGATGTTGAACCTTTGCTGCGCGGAGGGGCCTTCGCTGTTCAGCGGGATTGGATTGTGCTTGGATGGAAAGGAAAGGGGCCTATTTTGAGGCTACATGGATCTGTTTTTTTTTTTAGGGAGTTGCATTGAGTTTTCAGTCAGGTGGAAGGCAAACTCGTGGAGCCCGTGTACCCTGCATTGTTGTTGTGCATAGCCACGTTTGAGCTGATCCAACACTTGGAGGATCTTGATTATGCAAGTAATGTGGACAGGGTGATGGGGCACTCAGGGCATGAGGTGCCACCAGGTAATGGAGCCTCGAAGTCAAGGGGATGTTATCTTCTGGGATCCCAACCCCTGGGTGCTTTCATACATGCACGGTAGCAAACAATGCCTGGGAATTCCTTGTGTGCACAAGATCATTCCCCCCCCCCCCCCAGATATTATTTGTGGGCTCGGCCTCGTGCGTAGCATTTTATAATGCATCTGAATAGGTGAAGCAATCCGGACGAGTTTTAAATTAAAAAAACGCATTAATATAGATATTGTAGTGGGCCGCTGAGCGAATTCAATCGTGTGCATGAGAGGGCATGGAGACAGGCCATGCTGGTCTCTTTAGTCATCTGCCAGATGATACAAATAAAATGGGCTCTTGTGTTTTTGTGTTTCTGCCCCCTCTAGTGATCGAGCCGGTTCCCAGCATGGTGGAGCTGTGGCAGGCCGAGGATGCAGAGCTGATGCTGCCCGCTCAGGTGAGAGGCACGAATGGGTATGCATGTGGAAGGGGGCTGGGATGGGTATGTGTGAGGACAAGGGATGGGTAATAGGTGAGGAGCTGGACCTGCCCACAGAAGTGACAGCTTTGGACATTAGCAGCATGATAAAGTTGCCTTGGTGATGATATACATGGGATTATGGAATGAAATGTTCCACACATATGCCATTACCGCAATAAAGAAAGTAGCAGGAGAGAATTACCAGGAATAGAGAGAATCCTTTACACCGTGAAACCCATGTTCACAGATAATTTGATAATGTCTTCACCCACAAGGGTCTGGTAATACATGTCAGTAACTATTGCTATGACAGTATGCAGTTACTCCACATTTTAATCTTGTGAAGGGTCTTCACGAAAGGAGAAGTTGTAATGTTATAATAATAGTCCTTGCTTAGTGAGTGCTGTTGTGTGGTACAAGTGTAAGTATGATGGATATTTTGACATTTTGCACTTCATTACAGGTCGCACTTCATTACAGGTCTGTAATTCCTTCCCCTTTGAGGTACGGGGTATTTAGCTTTGTTGAATAGATCTTTAAGGTTTGCATGTGGAACTTGCAAACCCCCAGAATAGTGATTTGTCTCTGTAAGCAACATTGGTGTATCTAAAACAGAACAATGGGGTCTACATGTGAAGCAGTCTCTGTTAATATGGAGCATCTGTGTAAAATCTTAAACAAAAAGATTGGGTTACACTTTTGGATGGTTGACGCCAGCTGATGACTGGTAACTTAATTGATGAATGAATATCTGTGTGAAATCGTAACAAATTGTGCAAATATAAGTACCATTGTGATCTGTTTGAGAAGAACCTCCTTGCGTTATTCCTCTTATTGCTCCAGCGGACCACTTCTTCTATTGCTTGATGAAGCAAGTGGAAGGTAAATTGCCACAAAGCAGCTTATTTCAGAATTTTACTATAAGAGCTCTGCATATTCAAAATGTTTATTTCAATTGTTTAACTCCAAAGCAGTCAGTTTGTGAACATATACGGTAGGTTAGGTACGGTATGGTCATTCCTACTTCCCAGTGGTTTCAGATGCACCTTCCGTGATTCTTGCTAAACTCCTGTATGTAGTGTGCACCGTTAAAGGATTTTACATTTTGTTTCTCCTAGTTAAATTTGAGCATACTGTACGAGTTGGGGTACAGGATAGTTTTTAAGAAGTTGTGCAACACAAAGCTAAATGTATTTATTTAAAAAAAATTTTTAATGGTAAGTCGGCAACCAAAGATTTGAAAATGAATTGATTGGAGTCTGAGGGGAGACGCACTGCCAGCTCTTTTGGCGTTTTGCGATACTGGCCTTTATGTTCCTGTGCTTCATAAGCTGATATTAGATTATAAGCTTTTCTTGTCAGGGTTTTATGTCTGAGTTGTTCTGTGTGCAGCACCGCATACACTGGCATCATTATGTAAGACTATCCATATAAACTAATGAATGGGATCTGAAAATGATGAGGTCGCAAACTGCCCTTCCCCCAAACATCCGCTCTAGCATCACCAATGATGTCTTTGTGCCAGATTGCTTGTGACAAAAACCCAGTTGCTGCCATGTACTGCACCAGTAGCCAGGTGGGAGAGGGGCCCATGTGATGGCAGCCTGCAGCACCCACTGCCAGATAAGAATATGGTGTGTTTCAGTCGGGCACTCTCTGCACGCCTTAAACACACACTGAAATAATAATTTATTTTCTTTGTTATGATTAGTTTAGAGAAGTAGCCAGTGCTTAACAAGCTGGCCTTTGAAGTGGGGAAGCGTGGCTTTTTTCTATATCTCCAAGTATTTCAGGTATCAGAATTTTAGCCTGTTATCTATCCAGAGCAGATGTCACATTGTGCATGTGCGCCCTGCACATTTTAGGTGCTGCTATTAAGAAAGGAACAGAGTTCATCCCAGCAGCTCTGAGTATGCTCTATTTCCAAGCTGTGTTTCTAATGCTCCCATGACTTTCGCTCCTGCGGGGAAGGCGGTGTAACCATGTCGCTTTCCCAGGACACATTCCAAGAAGGTGCACTGCCGCTCCAAACACAGCTTGGGAAGAGGCGGCTACAACATCATCATTTAAGAGACTGAGAACTGTCAAGCCATGAACCAATTAACTCACTGCTAGGATGGCCAGTTAACACTATTCCTTGTCCCTCTGGTAACGAAAGGGTTAATACCAAAGTTACTCAGCTTTTATCGCTGATCTATTTAATAAACCTTCGCTTTATTTGTTTTAGTTTATCCAAATTAAGATGACTCTTTTGTAATATATTTCGAATTAACTGTAAGCTGAAAAACCATATTGCTTTTGTTCATGGGGAAGGTCTGTTTAAGCTCTGGAGGGACCTGCAATGCTTTGCACGGCAATGCACTTCAGAGCTGCAATTCTTACCTTTTTTTTGCTTTTGAGCTTCTGCTTTTCTCCCCCGTAACCCCCCTGACCGTATTGTGAGTTGTGACCATGGCCACACGTCACGACAAGCCCATTAACCCAACTCTCTTCATCCTGTTCCGCTTCATTGCGATGATAGCCTTTGTGTGATCAGATTACCAGGGAGATGGTGTGTGCACGTTTGCTGGAGCTGGGAAGCTGTCGCCCCCCCCTTTGCTGTCTCTATGTAATTGGGAGCGCGCGGTCCCACAAAGGGAGAAGCTTACTGTACTACCATGTCCTCAGCAGGGGAGAGGTGGAAATGTGTACTCTTTGATGTACTCCCTAAATTCCAGTGCCAGGAGTCGAGCTTGGAATTATTGTCATTTTCAGGAATTGCTGTTGGGGTGAATGTTAGGTTGGGGGTACCCCCTGCATGCAGTTTTTTTTAAAGCAGCGTTTAATATTCAGGATGATTCACCACCTTGAAGTATTGTTTAACAGGAAGATTTTGTTCCCCCCCCCCCTGAATGCCCCCCTTTCTAGTACTAAAATGTATTTACGTTTGTGAGAAGCGCTGTAAATAAACATTTTCAGTCCATGGAAATTACAGTGTGACTTTCATTTTTGTGCCTGAGGCAATGAGAAATGAGGCAGTTCTCCCGCTTCAGACAATATTGTTATCGCTAAACAACTCCTTCTGTACGTCGATGCTGAGAATCTTTGCATACACAGCCCTACACAGCATATTTAGTGCAGGGATTTTGCAACCTGGTTGTGTCAGTCTTTGGCCTGGAGTGCCTTATTTCTAGAACTAAAAAGACTTCAAGGGTTATGAACAAGGGATACTCAGACATTTTTTTTTATTGTTGCTGCATAAATACATATTTACAGATATATAAAATAGTTCTGACATAAAGCGACATTACATAAAGGGGTAGTTTTTTGCACATTTGGTTTAAGGGTCTGCCCAGTTAATTTTTGCTTGGGGTCTAACCTGTTACTGTGAAGGATTCTGATTTTAACTGAATAACACCAGTGATTGATTATCTTGCACTTCAGGTTCAAAACGATAGAAAATGGAAATTAGGCTCAAGTAGCTCAACCAAGGTAAGGAGGCAAATGCAACATCAGTGCACTAATAAACACCAAATTCAAATGTATCCATTTAAAAAAATAAAATTAAACCTTTTTTTTTTATCGTTGTATAAAATAAAAACACCAGAAAAATATAAATAAACACCAAAAAGTGGAATCCCTTTCTTTACTTTACTATGATAACCAGCAGCATGAATGACTTTGCACTTGTTCCACGGACTGCATGGTGAGGAGGGTTTTGGAAGGGCTGCTGTACAATCACAACTGTTCTGTTAAAAAAAAGATACAGTGCCTCATACGTCCAAAATAAAGCAATAACATTTATATTTAGAAAGGAAAGTTTTATTCAGGGATATATCAAATAAGTAAACATGGGAAAGATGTTGATCCAGGAAGTAATCTGATTGCCAATATTTGGGGTCGAGAATGAATTTATTTTCCCTCTGATGGACGATATGTCACTGGGGTTTTTGTTCGTCTTCCTCTGGATCAATATACTTTAAGTACGGTTATAGGATAAAGTTTGTCGTCTACATTTAGCACAGGTTGAACTTGATGGACGCATGTCTTTTTTTTTTTTTTAAACCTCATCTACTATGCAACTATGTGTAAGAAGTAAAATCTGAGTAATTTACATATATATTTTTAAATACAAAGCATACTTTATACATTTTGTTTTCTCCGTTGGTAAACATGTTGTGCAGAGACATGGAAGGGTTTTGATATCTGGTGACTCCCTTTTGGGTGATGTCACTGTGCTGAACAAGGGATTGCACAGGTACACTCCACTCTCACGCATGAGTGCACTATTTTCAGAGGCAAATAAACACATGAAACAACGACAGTGTCCAGACAATGTAATATTCTTTTTACCTTTTGTGCTTGTTTGAAAGTGGCAGACCCTTTGTTGAGAACTACCTGGTAATTAATATGCTGGTACTATAGTCTCCTACTTAAGTAAGACGTGGGGTAATATGCAGTTAACAATGCCAGTGGCTTCTATTCACTTGAATTGAGGTTAATGCATCGTGAACTTACTTTTACACCTTCTCACTATATTGTAGGGGTGCGTGCGCAAACTATTCCCCCTGCCTGGCCGCCCCTGGCTCGGCTCCAGCATCATGCGACGTCACGGCAACGCGTGTTATTTGACGCCGGGTTGCCATGGCTATGCGTCACCCGACACAAAGGTAAGTGAACTTACAGAGGCCTCGCGCGTTCCACCGGCATTTTATTGCCTTCCGGGAAGCGCGGGGCCTCTGTAACCACTGCGCTCCCCTCCAGAAAATATTGCGTGCCCCCCAGTTTGCGCACCCCTGCTATATTGAATATGGACCATTGTTCCAATATATGATACTTAAGCATAAAAAAAAAACATTTTTGTCTATGACCTCCCCCATGCCTGAACTTTCTTAGCAGTGTAGTGCACTGAGAAACAATGCAATGCATGTCTGTCATCTGTCTCTATAATCTCTCTCATGTGTGGGTACAATGACAGTGACACATTTAAGGACCCAAAACACTTTTTAGTAGTGGTGGATAGACTGTGGCCCCCACAACATTTGGTGAACAGGTTTCTACTTAATATTACATGATTTTGCTGCCTTTTGTATGGTTGTTTATACATTCAGGTTTTACGGCTCACCATGAAGTGTAAATGACTTGTCCCTCTTTAATGCCACAAAACGGGGACATATGGCGCTTTAAGATGTGACGGCCTCACTCTTGAGAGAGTGACTAATTATATTGGGTTGTCCATCCCTGCTTTATAGTGTAGCATTTTTGTAGTAAAAGAGCTCTCATACTGTAGAGCTAGAAACCTCTTAACACAAGACCGTTCAGCAGTGCGTGGCTGATCTGTGACAGGTGGCTTTTTAGATCCAAATCCAGTCGTTTCAGTTGACATGCTATGTAGATGTGTGTATTTATTTGACGAGTAGAGCTGAGTATGTCAGGTGGTCCTTCACATTGAAGTGGTCTGCAGTTTGGCAGTGTTGGAGAAACTCTGCTGTAGCGTGTTCAGCAGTTGACTGATGCCACTTGCTCTCCCTGTCTACTGTTTTCTGCTTGGAAGTATTAGCAGGTGCAGACTCTTCCAGTATTCATATTGGTGAGGCATGGGTTAGTATATGTTATATATGTGCTCTGCTTGGCAGGGGCCTGCCAGTAAAGGCTACTGTAAAGGTGTAGCAAAGTTCCACTTTTTGAGTCATTGATTAGTGTGGGAGGTGCTATGGCACAGTACAGGTCCTTTGCCTTTTAGTGAGAGCATTTCCCCCAAAGCATGAGCTGCTGGTTTCTATATTTCATTGCTAGAAGGGCTTTTAAGGCTAAATATCATGGAAGCCACCTGGAGTTGCTCACGTGGGTGTATTTCAGTTCATGCTTGTTTTCTTTAATGTACTGTAGCAACTAAGCAGCAGCAGCAGCAGCGGGAACTGCTTCCATGGATTCATTGCAGGAATTTCCTGGAAACTCAAAACCATATGCATATGTTACTCAGTGATTTGCCTGTTAAAAAAATAAATAAATAAAAATATGCTAAAGAGATTTTTTTTTATACTGTACATGCTTAGATATCACTATGCACACACAGCTTTGCTGGAATGCTGATCCATGCAAGTGAAACATTGCAGGACACTGTTCCATGCGTTGACAATCAGCTGTTCTCACATATTGAGTTGTAAATTAGTTATGGTATTTGTAGGCAGACATAGTAAGGTCACAGTGGGAAAACAACATCGAAGTGCACCCACGTGTGTCACGCAGGTTTACCAAATTTGAACAAGCCTGTTAAAGTCAATGAAATATAATTTTTTGTTAAACTTTGTAGATATTGGGTTTCTAAGTGGATATGTAAAAGGGCACGTTGTCTGGTGCATTTTGGCTTACCCCATTTGAATGTTTTTTGTGTCAAACATCAAAGCCACCAAGTCAAGCTGACCAGTCTAACGGCAAAACTTGTCTTGCCGTTTCCATAAGCCGGACTTTGCAGAATAAGTTGATGTAAGCAGCAGATCAAAGCTATGATCAGATCTGTGAAGGAAGGAAACTCAAAGTAATGTATACATAGACCTGTGCTTATTTACTTGCACAGTACAATACTGATATCTCAGTGTGTGTGTGTGGTTCCAAAAATGTGCGGTTAGGGAGGAATTGGTTGAAGCAATGACTTAATTGAATTAAAAGTTGGGACAATTAAACCCGCCAGGTATGAGGTGGCATTGACAGTTGCTTGATCTCTGCGGCAGCATTAGCGCCAGATGTATGTTCGTATGACAAGCTTCACACACACAGCAGGTGCATATGGCCACAGATGGAATCTTTTGCTCCATCTTGATGCACTTCCAGCGTGTTATTAAACTCGTCAGTGGTAAAGGTCTCTCCGGTTTTATAGCTTACCTGGAGAATCTTGCTGCATGTCTGGTTTTGTGTCTGTGCTAGCACACATTTCTTATTGTACAAATGGAAAACGCACAAATGATTTGCATTTAACCCCCTTTTGCAACTTTGAGAATAACACATGGGAGTTTGACCCACTGCATTCTTTTAGGTTGTAACAAAATGGTTTCATGTTTTACATAAGATACAAATAACCAAGCATAACTATTGCTTTATGTAAACTAGATTGGAGTAGCTGGTGCAACCAGTCAGAGGGAGGTGGACAACGTTAAAAGCAGCCATCCCCATCCATGTTCCTGAACTGGAGCAACAGAACAGCTTCCATGATGTCGGGGGGCCACTGGTTCTCTCGGCTCTGGTACTGAGCAGAATATCTGCCAGCTGGACACAAAATTGGCCCTGGGTTAATGCTAGCTCCGGCAGCCAATAGAAAGCCTAGCTGTCACAGTTTTCTATTGGTGACCTCACACCATGTTTGTATGCCGGGTGACCATATTTTTTAACATTTTATGTAACAGTCGGCGCAAAAATAATTATAAATCTTGGGAACTGGGAGGTCCACGAGTGTCGGGGAATCACAGATGTGCTCTGGGCGGCACCCTGGTTCAGCCAAGTCTGCGGTTAGGTTAGCCACAGTAGTACAGCATATACAAAGTGTACTCATGGACACATTTATACTGGGCTGCAGTAATGTGCAGGCCATTGCATTGCACAAGTGCTTGTTACTGTGTGACTTCTATATCCATAATCTTCAATAATCAGGACCCAAATATTTTGATAATGACCGTTTTTTTCTCTCTCTCTTTTTTTTTTCCTTTTTAATTACAGGAAGTGCATGTAAGGGTTTTACAGATTTTGAAACCACAATGCTAAAAAAAAAACAAGTTACTTTGTGGTGCAAAATAATGCGAGGAAGTTGAAATAGTAATGAAAGCAACTTGTCTACATATGATGAATGAAAGTTCACGCTGCTTATGGGTTTGTACGGTAATTAAACCCAAAAGCTGTCCTACCCTCCTCAAGCGTATTGTGATTATTTGTGGATTTCCACAGGCCCTTTTAGTGTCTGTGTGAGATTAAATGCACATGGTGTTTCTCTGAGCAGTGAATGTTCCCTTTTAATGTTCTCTAAATGATTTGTTTCTGTGTGTCATATTTTCAGACTGATTCCGATCAGAGCACGGGGGAGCATTCGCAAGAACAAAAGTAAGTGCAGATCTTTTTCTTGCAACTAAAATGTCAAATTGAAAAGGTTGAAATGTTCTGCCTCGTTCTATCTCTCGTTGGTGCTGCAACGCATTGCAGCTAGGAGTTAAATGTGTATTGGATAAGCCAGTTGCTTTGTAGATGGCTTATTATAGTGATATGATCAATGAATGTACCAACAAGGAATCAGAATGTGGGGTATCTTAAGTAGGGTGTCACCCTGCTTCCCAAGTAATACTCGTGATTTAACCGTGTGATGACATCATCAATGCAGGGTTCAACTTTTTTGCAACATTAGGAGAAACATGTGCACTTCTTTGCTGATTTAGGTTCCAGAACACATTAACTTGCATGTTAGGCCTCGTCCAGGGTGGCAGAGACAGGAGATGGAGGGCGGCGCGTCCGTGTGCATCAGTCTGCTGGGCGATGTGTGCACATCATCCCCAGCAGACCTTTGCCAGCGTTGAGGAGGCGGGTCTACAGAACTCGGCTTAGGGATGGGTGTTGCTCTGTTCAAATCATTTTCAAGAATGATTTGATTGGCTAACGAAATAGATGAGCGCTGGTCATTAGAACTGTGAAATATCTGCTGCAAATCTTCAGTTTAGTTATAGGCCTTGAGCATCCCGTAACAAAAGCAAGTATGTATTGTACATACTGTATGTTCTTTTAGGCTTGACCTTTTGATAAAGCGTTTCATATAGAAGAGAAGCAGTTGCGTGACTGGGTTCTTTCACTCTATTGCCATATGAAAGTTTCTTCACATGTACAACCTACCTTTTTATTTTTTTTTTCATCCATGATATTTCCTATTTAAGCTTAATAGCAGCAATTCCCGGGTATAAATGGATCACAAATTATTAGGTAGCAAGCTAAGAGGAACAGCTTGTAGAATAACCTATTATCTTAGCACACTTGGCTCTTTCTAATACCTTTTTCTGAGCTGTAGTTGAGGATGGTAAGATTTGTGTATGTATATGTGTAATACATATAGCAAATGGAAATATTACTGTAAGCTCATCTGCATGTCTTAGACAGGTCTGCAACCCCACCCTTCACCATTATCACCCAGCACACATCACTTACACTACAGCATGGGATTCTGGTAAATGACATGCAAATGAGCACACAGTGCCACCTTTTTGCTTCAAAACCATTCAACATGGTTCCCCTATAGGCTTAAGCTTGCTGCATGGTCACAGCTAATACATAGATATAGATTTATATCTATCTCTCTCAACAACAACAAAAATTCTGTGTGGGTGATGTTAAGAGGAGGTTCTTCCTATTTTATTTAAAGTTTGTGATTTAAAGCTGCAGTTCAGTCAATATCCTGCATGTGTGTTTTTTTTAATAAATCCGTTCTGTAGTAAGAAAAAATACTTTTAGCATTTTCTGTTTTTAAAAAAACAACTTTGAAAGACCAATTTTCTTGTATTCTATTTTAACAAGCATTTGCTAAGGCACTGCCCCTTCATGTCCTGGCACAAGCCCTGGCACACCCCTTTGTCAGCCCTGCCCTCCCTCTTGCACATGTCAGTGCAGGAGTGCTCATGAATATTCATGAGCTTCCACTGACTGACAGAAGCAGATGAAAAACATATGCCATATCTAAAGATGTCGCCAAATTTCGCCGATCAATACATGGAGAACGAATTGACTGTCAGCTATACAGAGAGAAAAAAATTAAAAAAAAAAAAAAATGCAGCTTTAAAGTCTTGGTTGAAATCATTGAAGAATTGACGAGGAAGTTAGGCGTACAGTACTTGACACAGGTGTGGGGTTTGAGACCTGTTGCTGTTGAATTGTTGGGTATGTCGGCGTGCAATCATGAAATGTATGTACTGTATGTATACACACACACACACACACACACACACACACACACACACACACACACACACACACACACACACACACACGTGTGTGTATATGTATACATGCCCCTGAGGAAGGTCCTTTCTGGATCGAAACGTTGGATTAAGTGCTTTTTTTTTTATATACAGGTTTTCTTTGCATTATCTATTGAGTGCTGTTTCTTGTTTGCTCTGTGGGGGGAAACAGTTTTTATCCTATCTATCCTATCTATCCTAGCCGTGTTAGTCCAGTTGCGATAATGCAGAATAAATGAGTCATATGACATACCTTTTTTATTTGGACTAACAATTTGTCCTAATACTGAACTCATTTATTCTGCTCTATAGATATACAGTCTACACATTATATGTGTGTGTGTGTGTGTGTAAAGGAAAGCCTGCTACAGACTACTGAGAATAAGTAGTACTTAAATCAGTATAATATACAACAGCCACTGACGGTGCTTGGGACATAATATATGGAACCACAGAAGAAAGAGAGAAAGTGTCCCAAATATAGCACTCCAGTATACTAAACATAAGCAAAATGTATTATTGAAAACCGTCACATAAAATCACATATAACAATTATAAAACAATCCCTGACCCTACTCTGTAATGATAACAAGGAAAACCCCCTTATATTAGAGAGACACACGTAAGATGAATGCACACTGATAATGAAACCTCGCATATAAATGTATCTTGGAAAAAGGGCTAAAATAACCCCTCTGCCAAGTGAGGCCGGCCAGTCTTATAAATATGTTCTACGTAGCAGGGACATGGATAGAGGTTATAACCATCTACATGAACATATTTAAAGGACACCTGGAATCAATAATAACAAATACTGCAGCAGCACACATGAACAGAAAAACTGGGACTTTAAAGAGATGATATAGTGTCCCAGAAAAAATATATACATGCGTCCCATAAGTAAATGAAGCATGAACAACCCTCAGCCAAGAAGACTATGTTGTATAAGTCAGCGGTGCGCAAACTGGGGGGCACTAGATTATCCAGGGGGCAGGGGGGCGCTTGCAGAGGCCACACGCTTTTCCCCCAAGGCATTAAAATGAATGCCGGGGGATTGCGTGAGGCCTCTGAAACTTCACTTACCTTCTCTTCGGCGATGCAACGCCATAGCAACGTGACGTCACCCCGCCCGGGAGCCGAAGAGAAGGTAAGAGAGTGGGGTCGCGAGCAGGGAGGGAAGCAGAAGGGGGGACTTGGCGTCCGGGGGCTTGGTGACCGGGCGTCGGTATCAAATATTTATGGCGCACCGGCCGTGACATCACTCAATTGAAGTGCGGGCAACGTTGGATCAGGGCGTGCGGTGCAATCCCCAGCAGGCAGTCAGCTGTGCTGCGTCGACGTGCTTCGTCATCCACAGTAGACATGGAAATGTGACGCTCCCTCTAATGACCCACACCAATAGGAGCTCACACAATTGTAGTAATGCAGCACTAAAACGGATGATCCCAAGTCAGTCGGAGGGATCTCTGGCTGAGATATCGCTCTTGCGAACGCGCTCTTGCGAGCGCGTTCGACTCGCTCTCGCGCTCTCTCCTTAAGACAAAATGAGTGAATATCTAGCTCCCCTTGATTTTTAGATAAAATTCCATTTATCAAATTTTAGAACCTCCTATCAAAATGTTATGAATGAGGTAAAAGGGGATTTGTAAACTCTTAACTCAACGTATGATAAAGAAATCAAAAATATATCAGGGATTTGCCACCTATCTGCAATCATTGACATCTTATCATGTAGGGGTCCTGTGTATAATTGCATTAAAATACAATGCAGTGGCTATTCAGTTTCTTTTGGTGTCTGCTTGAAGTGTGTCAGTACATATATATTGTTTTAGTTCAGTTTGATGCCTTTCATGTTGACTCTCGCTCAGGCATAAGTTATGCAAGTAAGTTTAGAAATCGACGCTGCTTATGCAGGAATCAAATAATATCTCGTCCTTGTTTAGCTTGCATTAGCAGATGCCACTGAAACAGATACATTTGACTCAAAAGCACACAGTACAAGAGTGACTGCTACCCTGCATAAAGCACTCAAGGCTTTAGAACGCCTAATGCTTTAGAAGAGTGCTGCCACTTCTGGAACTCGAGCATCCATCTGTACGAGATTAATTTGGCTTGGCTTGGATGAGGCAAGAAACCTTGGTTTGCATCGTTATAGTTGGGTCAAGTTACATAACTGAAAATGTTACATTTGTAAACAAGTTTTGAGATTTTTTTTTCTAAGCCTTTGTTTTTAACATAATTTGTGGAAATTTCATTAGGAAGAGGGAAAGGCGCCAGGAAAATTATGTGACGTATACCCCGAGTATAAAGACAAAGCTGCTTTATAACTCAGCCCTAATAGCTGCAAAGATACCATGTCCTCCACTTCATTCCCTCCAAAGTCCCATGTCATACAGTAGTTAAGTTGCAGACAGGGATTCTGGGTAGTGACATGCAAATCAGCACCCAGTGGACATGTGACTTTAAGGCTGCGCTTATTGTGCCGGCAACGCGACGTCGCAGCAAAACAAATGTATTTCCGCCGTCGCGTGCGCTTATAGTTTAAGTGGCGCGACGGCTTGGTCGTGGTCGATGGAAGCCAAGTCAATTTGATATTTCCAGCGACCGAAGCGTGACGTCACCGCGACAGCACTATAAGCGCAGCCTTAGCTTCCTATCTGCTCTATTATGTGGAATCCCTGGAGCTGCAATACACATATCTTTACAGCTAAGCCTGTATCATGCAGAATGCAGTCAGTGGACCCACTCAAAGGCAGCTGTTTACCAGCTTGACAATGCAGAATCTGTTACCAGCGTCAAACTGATTACATTTGTGAATATAGAAGCCGTTGTAGCACTTTTCTATTTGCATCCTTTTTTTGTTGCTGGCATACAAACAAATATATATTTGTTTTTTAAAACATGCCACGGTCCTTTTGGCAAATATCCGAGTGTGAACAGGAGACATCGATTCAAGTCTGGATTGTTTAATCTTAAGAGATTTAAATGTGGATTTCATCTTTGGGGGCCATCTCCCCTTCCCCCATTTGTTGGATAATTCATATAGTCCTTCTTTACACTGTAGCATTAAAGCAGCAATGCCCCTAACAGCCTATATGAGTTGAACGCCTATAATGTTCGTATATTGGCCCCTTATGTCCTGCTGTTTTATTGAATGTTTGTTTTGGTGGTAAAATCGTCATTTCTGTGACCTCTAGCTCCAGAGATTGCCATGGTAACCTTTAGACTGCCCTGGGCTCTGAGGAGAGAGCCATCTTAACCTCAGAGAACAGTAATATTTCCAACTCCTGAACGGAGAAGCATGTTTAAAAATAAAAACGGCGTTGGAAAGGATAAGAGAACTCAAATTAAAAAAGCAAAACCAAATGGCTATCAGTGCTGCGTGGCTGCTTTTTAAGGGTCAATGCGTGGCTGCAGCAGTAAGCCGCATTTGGCAAGATGGTGGAGGAGGTGGTTGCATAATTGGCTGCGGTGAACTTTTTAAAATGTGCATACAGACCTATTGACTGAGCATTACCTTGTGTATTTTGAAGTAGTTCAAGGGGTTTCTAAAGCGATTTCCTTTTGCAGAAGTCCCCTAAAATCACAATACAGAATATGTTGGTGCTTTACAAATGAGCAATGATAACATCCATCTTGCCTTTCTTACACCCGAAATGTCTTATCGACAGTGGCCGAAGTATGATGGAGTTGGGGGGACAGAGTACCACACGTTTTTAATTTATAATCACCCGAGAATACCACTACTATTTTATTGACCACCTAATGCTTTTTACTTTCTGTTGAAAAATGTAAAAAAAAACCCCTTTATTTTAGGCCTCCATCCCTTTCTCATTTCTCTTTAATCCGTCTGAAATAGTCAGAATAAGCTTTTCCTCAATGTTAAATAAATGTCAAATGTTTTTAAGTTAGACACAGTATCACTAATATTTTAAGCCCATTTGACCATCTTATACTATATTAGTGAAAGCACTGTATGTTTGCCTGCCTGCATGCATGCATGCCTGCCTGGATGTCCGGTGTCCCTAGGGGAAATCTCATTGGTCCCTTGGCCCGCCCGCCCCCGCACACCTCTCATTGGCCTGAGGCGGAGTGACGGGCCAAAGGACACACAGGGACACACACACACAGGGACACACACACACAGGGACACACACACACAGGGACACACACACACAGGGACACACACACACACAGGGACACACACACAGGGACACAAACACACACAGGGACACACACACACACACACACACAGGGACACACACACACACACAGGGACACAGGGACACACACACACACACAGGGACACAGGGACACACACACACACAGGGACACAGGGACACACACACACACAGTGACAGACACACACACACACACACACGTGTGTAGGGGGGGTGTTACCTACATTAGCGGAGCTCACAGTGTTAGCAGCACCCGCGCGCACCTCCTCCTCTCCCCGTGTCTCCCGCGCTTTCACCCCGCCCCCCCCTCCCCCGGCGCCGCTACAGTCAGCGGGACACACACACTATTATTACCCCTTCAGCGCCCCCCCCCCCACCCAGTGTCAGCGGCCGTGCGAGACCCCCCTCTATATCTCCCACCTCTCCCCCCCCCACACATATACATGCCCCCCCCTCCCCGGCGCTACAACTCACCCCTCCCCGGCGGGGGAACAGCCAGTGGCCAGGCAGGCTGCCTCGCGGCGCCGAGTACCCAAGATGGCGGCGCCCGGGACACAGCGGGGGAGCGGCCACAACACGCTGCCTCCCGCCTCAGATCCACGTGGGACCTGCCGGATGGGTGAGTGAGCGGCCTTCACCCCCCTTCACCTCTCCTCCAACCCCCTTCACCTCCCCTCCACCCCCCCTCCCCTCCAGTGTCAGTGTCTCCCTGATACCCCCCCCCCCCGGCGCCGCTACAGTCAGCGGGGGAGCGAGTGAGCGCCCGGGACACAGCGGGGGAGCGGCCACAACACGCTGCCTCCCGCCTCAGATCCACGTGGGACCTGCCGGACGGGTGAGTGAGCGGCCTTCACCTCCCCTCACCCACCTCTCACCCCCGATCACCTCCCCTCCCCTCACTCCACTTCTCCCTTCCACCCCCCTTCACCTCCCCATTTATCTCCCCCCCCTCCACACCTCCCCTCCACCCCCCCCCCCCATCACCCCCCTTCCCCCCCCCTCCGCTCCCCTTTCCACCCCCCCTCCGCTCCTCTTCCCCCCCCTCCACCTCTTTTTCCCCTTTCCCCTCCCACCCCCTCCCACACTTCCACCCCCTCCTCTAACCCTTCCCCCCCCCCCTCCTCTAACCCTTCCCCCCCCCCTCCTCTAACCCTTCCCCCCCTCCTCTAACCCTTCCCCCTCCTCCACCCCTTGCCCCCCTCCTCCACCCCTTGCCCCCCTCCTCCACCCCTTGCCCCCCTCCTCCACCCCTTGCCCCCCTCCTCCACCCCTTGCCCCCCTCCTCCACCCCTTGCCCCCCTCCACCACCCCCTCCTCCCCTTCCCGCCGCCCTTCGCCTTCATGCCCGCCTTACCGCCTCCCAACCCCCGCCTCTGCCTTTCACCCGCCCTTACTCCGGCCGCCTCTGCCTTTCACCCACCGCCTCACAGCCGCTGCACGCACTCAACAGACACCCGCCACACACACCTGCTGCCTCCCGCCCCTACGCACCGACATCACTGACCCACCGCCTCACACCCTAGCAGGACCCCCACTCACAGACAGCACTCACAACCCACGCGCCAGCCGCCGCCTCACACCCTTGCAGGACCCCCACTCACAGACAGCACTCACAACCCACGCGCCACCCGCCGCCTCACACCCTAGCAGGACCCCCACTCACAGACAGCACTCACAACCCACGCACCACCCGCCGCCTCACACCCTAGCAGGACCCCCACTCGCAGACAGCACTCACAACCCACGCGCCACCCGCCGCCTCACACCCTAGCAGGACACACGACTCAGATTTTTACATCACTTATGGCACCAAAATATACATTGTACTGTGATGTGGTTACAATAAACCATTTTTATACAACATCGTATTACATTTTCTTCCATCTTTCTTTTCAATATTATTATCCAACCTTTACAACAAACAGTCACCTTTTGTTCCACGATTTATAAATAATACTACCTATTACGCATTTACATCCCGGGCAACGCCGGGTCTCTCAGCTAGTTGCTTATATATGTTTTGCATTGTTATCTACAAATTGTTCAAAAAGGTTGGGAAATAAGGGCAGAGTTAAAAAAATACTGTGGAATTAGCGTGGCTAATCCCAGAAGCCATAGTGTGTCCCGCTGGACGAGTATTCGTGCCCAATAGATACAAACACAGACATTTCTGAAACCAAGGCCTCAGTCTTTTTGAACGTGCTCCTCCGATTCCCCTAGTCTACCATGATTTAGACAGTGTAAACAATCTATGCACGTATACTATTTTTAATAAAAAATTTTTATGCAGCACCATTGTGTCAGAAGGATGCTTTTCCTATCTTAAAGAAATGGAAGATTATTACAAAAGCTGTCAAAATAACATTGTGCCTCTTTGTGCTGCATGGTGAAAGTTAGTCATTGCTCACATCTAAGTGGGAGTAAATCGTATGCAGGATGAGCGGCTAAAGAGTGTTTTACCTGCCTCCCAAGAGCTGGATGTTGGGAGCGGCTTGCAATAGAATGCAATCTCTAGTGTTTATACAGTATATAGAAAGTGATCAAAGTGTGAAGGTGCAGAAATATTGATAACCACAGGTTGTCTTGTTTATGAAAGCTGCAATTTTCTTTTAGAATAAAGACCTTGTTTTTTCCCCCCTGTATAGCATAGAGCTGAAAATGAATACATTGTACCCCTTTGTGCATTAGGACTATGTAACCTGTACAGTAGGAAAAAAAAACAACAACTTTAATCTGTGTATAGTCACACCAGTGGTTGGCATAGAGGCACACCTATCTGCTGCAGTGAAAGAGGTACTATAGTATGTTGCAATCCACCTGGCACTAAAGGGGAGACAAGGTCACAGTAATGCAAAGTACATGGACTATAGTTTACTGGTTCATTGAAAAAAAGATGCAAAAATATATATCCTTCCTATAGGTTTTTTGTTTTTTTAAAGAGGCACTCCGCACCGCACTAAAAACAAAAAGATATATATTTTTAATATATATAGCCGTTGATTATCTTGATTTGATCGGCAGCTTAGATAATTTGTTTTCAATCAGCAAAGATCCTGCTTCCAGGGTTCATCAAATGGCTGCCTTTCAGTTTCATACAAGGATGCTCAGTATATTAAAACTCCTTAACAATAGCATTAAGAGTTTTAAATAAAAAATAAAAAGTAAGTATTATCTAATACTTATAATAAATAAAAAAAAAACACACACGTAGAATATTGCATGGATTGCTGTCTCCCTACAGCCTATATATTACCATGTTACTTTTTGCCAGCAGGCAACAGTGGGCATTTATCTTCTGAGCAATGAAATAATGTTTTGGCTTAGTTGTGCATGCACGTGGGCTCGAAATGACATTGTAGGGCAGTGGTTTTCATCGTTTTTAAGGTCTGTGGAAACCGTCACAAATTATAGCGACTTCAGGGAACCCCCTTTTAAAATGTATTTTGGCTTTTGTATAACCCACTCATTTATCCTCTGTAAAAATACTACTGGTGGAGTTTATTGCTGTGGTTTCTTTAGCATTGCTTCACTCCGTCTCCCAATGATTGTATATAGTCATGGTCTGGTACTAATTTAATGTCTTTCTATACAGGCAGACAAAAAAGCATTTTATCATGTGCTGCATCATGCTATTCCCATGTGATGTTTACTTACTATCTGTCACTATATGGCAGTCAGTTTTTATGCTGGTGCTGCAAGATAGTGAAAGTACCAGCCATGTAACACACTAACTACCATTGTTCATGCTTCACTGCCTACACGTGTGAAGCATGACTTCTGTTAAAGACCTTGCTTGGGAAAGCATGATGGGTAATTCATGCCTCTCTCGGCCCATTCCAAATTGTAGGGATTTTACATTCACGGCTACGAGGATTAACGTATAAAGGAGCTTTTAAACTGACCACTGCTGTGTGTTTGTGTCCTACAATAGAAATTTATTGGGAGCTTCTACAGTAAGGTGTATATATCGTCTGGGTGAAAAGGGCAAAAGTAACTTGTACAAAGAAATTCTTCGGACCGCTAAATGGCCTGCACATTTATATGTGAAATTTGTAGTTGAGGGAAATATTCATTTCATGTTTATGGGGGTGAACAACTTTCTAAAACGTACTTTGTAACTCCGCTAAGCGCATCTTAGGAAGATCTTTGGAAGATCGGTGCCATTCTTTCTCCCTTGTGTTGTTGAGCACAATTCTTCATCTAGTCGCTGATATGAGCACTGCGTATTGTAAATTCTGGAAAACTGGACATTTTGCTTTTAGGCTTGGCTTCAAAAAGCTGTTGAGCATATTTTAAAGAGGCAGTCCTGCAAAAGTGAGCCAACGTCTTTCAAAGAACATTCAGCTTATCGACACCTTATGTTTAGGAAGTTGGACAAGTATAATTATTTTTCTCTTCAAATAAATAAAGTGTCCGTCTATTTAACAAACATATACTGTATAGTGAGTGTATGGAGCCAGCCCGGATTTTTAGGCGATATATTTAGTAGAATTTCTGTTATAAATTATGAAAGACCGTTTAAATGCAATACAGATGTTGAATGACCCGTGTCTATCTATATAGATATCCACCACACATTATTAAGGTTATGGTGGGTAAAAAAAGTGACAAAAACCCTCCACAGTAAAGCATATAGCAAAATGGAAATATTACTGTATGTTCATTTGCATGTCTTAGACAGGTCTGCAACCCTGTCTTTCACCATTATCACCCAGCACACAGCACTTCCACTGCAGCAAGGGATTCTGGGAAATGACATGCAAATGAGCACACAGTGCCACCTTTTGTCTCAAGCTCACATTACATGAGCAACCCTTGAGCCAATGCATGCTGCTTTAAACACAGGTTTGCAGACCTGTCTAAGACATGCAAATGAACATACAGTAATATTTCCATTTTGCTATATAGATATCTATATTGATATAGATATATCTATATATAATATATATAATATTTATTTTTCCTGAAATTACTGCGTTTCATTTATTTGAATTTCAAAGGGTTCTGTGGGCCATCTCCAATGTCACCAGGAATTACTAGCCCATGGAACACCGTTTGATATCCCTTCTGTTGATGACAGTAGCTTTGTGACATTAACCAGTGAGTGCTGTTGTGAGAGTCACTTGCAGAGAAGGTTTACACACAGAGAGAGAGTAACGTAATTGCTGTGGGGGCTTTTTGTATGAAGCAAAAATGGGGAAAGAAAAAAATATTTTCCTTGTCTGTCAATTTTTTGAATTGTTTTAATTGAATGACTTGCAGATAACCGACTTAGTCCCTAATAAAAGGGGAAGGATTGACAATACCCAGTGCAGAGTTTACTGTATTCCACTGTAATGTAATTCTCTTCAACTCCATTTGTAACCAGCTCTAAGAAATCTGCAAGGTTTGAAAGCGGTGTTCTTTATAATATGAACGCTCATTTTGGCTCCTGAAAAGTTATAACAAACTACACCAAACCTCCATTTTTTTTGGTGCAAGAGGGATGCAAAGGAATGAGTTTTGGGCTACAGTCCGCTATCTGCAAACCGAATGCTTCCGTGCTCATACTCACACTGCTCTACCACTGGTCTCAAACCTAAAACACACATTACACTTTTTGAGCTTGCCATACGATAATGTAAATACAAGTCTCCTTCAGTGGGTCCGTTTACATTCCTAATTAGGTCAGATGACACGCCCGTCACATCATGTTCTTACTTGACTGTATTTTTGTGACTTTGTTTTTTTTTTTGTGCTGCAGTTCAGTCTTTTTTTTGTTTTGTTTTTTAAATTTATTTTTTTACTTCAATAGTTTCATGTGTGCAATCTCTACTTGCCTAAAGAACTGCATAGCTGCAGGTCAATTCGTTCTCCATGTATTGATAGGCGAAATTTGGTGACATCATTAGAGCTGGCATATGTTTTTCTTCTGCTTCTGTCTCAGTGGAAGCTCATGAATATTCATGAGCACTCCTGCACTGACATGTGCTAGAGGGAGGGCAGGGCTGACAAAGGGGTGTGCCAGAGCTTGTGACAGGACATGAAGGGGCAGTGCCTTAGCAAATGGCTGTTAAAATAGAATACAAGAAAATTGGTCTTTCAAAGTTGTTTTTTTAAAAACAGAAAATGCTAAAAGTATTTTTTTTTTACTACAGAACTGATTTATTAAAAAAAACACACATGCAGGATATTGACTGAACTGCAGCTTTAAGGTGCAGTCTCGCAGAGCACTCTGCATTGGGAGTGTGATATGGTCAATGCATTTAGCAATGTAATCGCCCTACTGTTTTAATTTTTCATCTACATAGTATTTGGCTGCCATAGACAAATGAGTGCTCCTCACAGCTTTTAGGACAATTACTTTTTGTGACCACTATATGAGGTGGCGTGATCCACCTTAGGTCTGTTACTCTTGTCCTCCCACAGCTGAAGAAAGAACGTCGGACAGGTTCCCTGATCGTTTTTATTTTATAGTGTAGAGAAAAAGTGTACACAGTAATAACAAAGGGATAGGCACAACAAAAATGTCTTATTGGCCTAACGTTTCGACTACCCTCTGGAGCCTTTATCAGGAGATCTTGGTAAAGGCTTCAGGGGGTAGCCGAAGCTTTTGGCCAATAATTTATTTATTTATTGCATATTTTTGGTGTGCATATCCCTTTATTTTTGTACAGTACTTTATAGGTACTCTGATAGCGGCACTGTCTTCAGTAGTCTGGTCTACAGGCATACCCCAGTTTAAGGACACTCACTTTAAGTACACTCGCGAGTAAAGACATATCGCCCAATAGGCAAACGTCAGCTCACGCATGCGTCTGTCAGCACGTCCTGGACAGCAATACCGGCTCCCTTCCTTTACCTAAGCTGTGCGCAAGCGCGGAGACTACAGAGCCTGTTACACATGAATTATTTACATCAGTTATGCACGTTTATGACGATTGCAGTACAGTACATGCATCGATAAGTGGAAAATAGGAAGCGCTTCACTTTAAGTACATTTTCGCTTTACATACATGCGTACGTTAATGTGGGGTATGCCTGTATACTATTTATGCCCCAATCCGCGTGTGTGTGTGTATACACCTGGGTATGTATGTATATCTCTATCTCTCTATCTCAGCACGCTTATGTATGTGTATATCACACGTGTGGAGTGTTATTTTTTTTTTTTTTTTTAAAGGAATTGTATCGTTCAAATCTTTCACAGTGTCCCTGTTGGGTACAGAAGTTTTAGTGTAATTAGAGGAGGAGCTGGTTGGCTTTATATGAGACTGCCACTGAATCTGCATGCCTGTGGTTAGGTTGAAGAATGGTTCATATTGGTTACTGGGAGAGGAGAAAAATTGCCCTTGGCTTCATAATATTAACCTCATGAGTAACATAATCCTGAAAGAGGGTTGGCTTACTTTGTGTTTTCATTTGGCTTGGGTGCAGGAAGCTTTTTATGTTTGTGATACTATTCAAGGGTGCAGTCACTCCTAGGATTAAAATGAATCAGCAGTGATTTCTTGAAGAGGTTGGATCAAGGCGATGGATGCAGTTAAATCAGACACCTCCTAAGTATTCTTGTATATATATATTTTTTTTTTTTGTACAAGTTCATGTACTGTGCACGGTGAGCAGAAAGTTGGGAGTAGTTTGACTCCCTAAGGATCCTCAAATTTGTTTAAGGCCTCAAATAAGACAAACAATGCCACCATTTTCCTGCTTGGCCCTCTTACTGAGCAGTCACAGGCCAAAGTTTGACGAAATGGGTCTGTTATGCAAGTTTGGAAACAAACCGTAGTTGCTTCATAAGTTACAATTTTAAGGAATCTAGTAATTATTTTGAAATGTATTTTGGAGAGCAGGGTGGGGCTAGCCCTTTTTGCTACCTTCAGGGTTTCTCCCGCACGCCACACCTGTGTGCACGTGAAAGGAGTTAAAACATCCAGCTACCCAGCTCACTTACCTGCCTGCTGGGTACTACAAATGAGCAAATTCTCCCTAAAACTTTTGTCACTACAACTCAATTATGCTGCCACCACCAAGAATAATGTAAGGACTTGCCCTCAATAGTTATTGGCCCCCTGATTGCTAGGAAAAAATTTCAGTAATACAAACTCAATGTAGCAAAATGTGTCCAAAAATGCAATTCATCTCTTCACAAAGGTGCAAGGGTCAATTAGAGCCCAAAGATAGTAGTTCTTAAATTGTAGATTTAATATATGAAAAGTGGTTCAGTGGTGAATGCATGTTGGGACATCTGTCTTGACAAGGCTAAGGCCCGAGCCATAGAGGGGGGAGCAGTGCTGAACAGCGCTGACGCTGAGGCTCGCCTGCTGAAGCTGTGCGATTCCATGCACATACAGGCGAGCCAGCGGGCGCGATCGGAGGCGGTGGGAGGTGGGGCAGTGACGTCGCTGGGCAAATCACCGCGACGCACTGACGTCAACGTCACGGCGCCGTGACGTTGACGCAGCTTCGCGCTGATTGGATGTTTTCAGCCGACAGCGCTCTGAAAAACAGCTCGGCTCTCGGCTGAAAACTCCATCTCGTCAGCACGCCTGCGGACGCTCGCGTGAGCCCGCTCTCAAGGCATCCTCATTGAGGATGCAGGGGCTCAGCGCTGAGCGTCCGCACGGCTCAGCGCGGCCTGTCCGTCTATGGACTCGGCCTAATTTTAATCTTTGAGGAGGAGGAAACAAATATCTGTCTCTAGAAAAATTAAGCATTTAATTGTTTTGCAGGGCAAAAAGTAACTAAAGTGTGTGCCAACACCCATGCGCACTCATGAAAAAAAGAAAGTTTAAAACAACCTCTTCTCTGGACTTTTCTGGACCTGAAACGTTGTACTATGAAAGTTTTCACCAATAAACGATATAATTCATAAGTACAGGCATACCCCGCATTAACGTACGCAATGGGACCGGAGCATGTATGTAAAGCGAAAATGTACTTAAAGTGAAGCACTACCTTTCCCCACTTATCGATGCATGTACTGTACTGCAATCGTCTTATACGTGCATAACTGATGTAAATAACGCATGTGTAACAGACTCTATAGTCTCCCCGCTTGCGCACAGCTTCGGTACAGGTAGGGAGCCGGTATTGCTGTTCAGGACGTGCTGACAGGCGCATGCGCGAGCTGCCGTTTGCCTATTGGGCAATATGTCCTTACTCGCGAGTGCACTTAAAGTGAGTGTCCTTAAACCGGGGTATGCCTGTAGAGGTCTATTCATTTTTTGACTAAGGAATTTTTTGCAAATATTTACACAAGGGGGTTTTAAATTGTTTTTTTTTGTTTGTTTGTTTGTTTTTTTTCTCATGGAAACAAATATCTGCCATGCAACGCAGGCAACCTGTCCTATGTGATGTTGTTGCACTCGCCTAACTTTGCCTGCCACAAATCTATATCTCTTATCCCTGTGAATTGCATCAGATTGTAATTCTCATACATGTTTAAATTTATAAGGAAATGGAGAGTGGCCTTTCTGTCACATTTTTTGTCTTCTTACCAGACCAGCCTCAGGAATTTACCCAATGCCCTTGCAGATAACCTAGGATTATATCAAATCTCTGGGGCATCTGTACCTCTCACCAGTCATTACTATCGTTTTCTTGGCCTAGTAATGCAAAGACCAGGTGACCTCACATCACAAGAGACAGAGAAAAAGAGGTATTTTTTAAACTGAAAGGTTAAAGGCATTAACGTGACACAGTATATTTAATGAAGCCCCTCAGAGCACGGACATGATCTGCTGCTGATTTCAGTGCATTGCAGTCAGCTCTTCAGAAATTCACATATGTCTTAATATTTTCCGAAAGCCTCAGGAACATATGTTTCTCATTAGCGTTTTTGGCTGGAAAAAAAATGTTGGTGACGAGCGCACAAGAACCTCAGCAGGATTAGATTTTTTTAGATTGGACTTTTTTTCTCCCAGTAAATACAACAGTAGGAGAGAAGCATTACAGTAGGGATAGTCTAATACATTTTACAATGTTGCCTGATATTTTTTTTTTCTTGATTTGGAAACGTTTCAATGTATTTCCCCCCCCCCCCCCCCCTCCTTAATGTACACTGTTCTTGACTAATTGCTATAAGATCATAAATCATGGTGACAAATGACGTGGTTGAGTTTTGTAGTGAAAACAATCTTTCAACTTTTAAATCAGAAGTCGGTCAGAATAAACGCAGAGCTCTGCCTTCTATCAAGTCATGTACAAGAAACATAATTAATTTTAGTGCCCACAAATCTCCTTAAATTGAAGCAAAACCACTGAACTGCATTATGCAGTGTATGCTCCATTTCTGGGAGTTGACGTCCATACCAGAACGCCAAACTGCAGATGCCAAGATCTGTGATTTTATATCCCTAGCACGTTTAGGGGTGTCGATAAAGGGAAAACACACCCCACGTTTTACCCATGTTACTTTCACTGGTCTTTGATTTTCACATCTTTGTTCAACTTGGCGTAACTTTTGTAAACCAATATTGCTTGACCTGAGGAAGAGTGTGAAACTCTTAAAAGCTTGACCTAAAAAAAATCAATAAAAAAAAAAAGGATATCACCTACAGTATTGTACTAAAGTCATTTATTTTATGACAATGGGGAGCCATTAACTCGCTTGCAGTTCCCGTTTGCTCTCTCTCTGTCCTGTAAAGATAAATGGAGTTGTGATTACGACCCTTTATGGGCTTCAAACAATTAAAGTGGCAGTTTTGCCAGCTTTTGTTGCTAGTAGGAGCTGAAATATTTGTTCCACAGCAGTTTTCAATGCATTCTTGGTGGTAGAGATTCTTAAACTAGAGTCATCTGCCTACCGGTCATCCCTAAAAACATAGACGTTGGTCCCTGAAGGTTTTCCAAAGTTATGTCAGACTCTCTCTGAGGCCTCGGTCCCGCTGCGCTCGTTGGCGCGGGCGGCCACACGCGAGTTCCCTACCAGCAGGGGAATTTTCCCGAGCCGGTCCCTGTCCCCCCTGGCGGCACAGCGCACTACACGCTGTGGCGCGTCAGCCGCTATGGGACACAAGAAAATGGTGATCCCTAGCGTTGACGCGTCACGTGGTGTGGCTGTGAGCCAATGGGGAGGGGAGGCTTCGGGAGGAGGAGAGGCTTCGGGGAGCGGGGAGGAGTGTGGAGTGAAAGCAGCGTGCCTGTCTGTGTGTGTGTGTGTGTGTGTATGTGTGTGCCTGAGTGCGTGAGTGCCTGCCTCTGTCTGTGTGTGTGTGTGTATGTGAGTGCCTGTGTGTGTGTGTGTGTGTGTTGCTTACCATCAGCAGCTCCAGCCCGAGTCCGTGGAGGGAGGGGGGGGAGAGTAGCGGGTCCCTCCGCTCAAGCCACGCCCCCCCTCCCTGTCAAACCTCCCACTCCCGCCCATCTCCCGCTCCAGCTCCCGCTCCCTACAGACCGCATATCGCGGTCTGTGTATGTCAGCGCACCGCCTGTCTGCAGTGCGGGCGCGTTGACTCTGGGAGCGGGGCCTTAGCCTTAGTCTGAGCGTTCCTCTCACTGATAAAAGGCTGATTAATAAATACAAGTCTATTACTTTATGTAATGGATGCGGCGTAGTACGCGTGTGGGCCTTAATTATTGACATTGAAGTAGTGTGCAGTATGGAAAAGTTCCAGAACCCCTTGTATTGTGATATTAATGAAATACATAGTCTTTAACACAGACTATATAATACCGCTGGCCACTGCACAATTTCTAGTATTCAGCTCAAGCTGGATATTTCTATTATTTTTATATAGTGTTAATCGTTTATTAAACATACAGGTTGGTTGTACGGTACAAGACTAGGAGTACTAAACTAATGTATGCTGTCCAGAGAATATGCAATCGAATGCCGTCCTCTTGTATAGGTTGAATCAAAGGTACTGCTTTATGATTAGAGAAGATGAGCTGTTTGGAGAGCATAATAGCCCAGAACATTTGCTGAATACACTAACTTTATTTACATATTTTTGATTTTATTCATGGAATGTGAAGCATTGGGAGTAATGTCTGATGTTTGTCATAAAAAATCTTGGAGGTGAGCATCGGTAGTGTTGGTTAGGAAGCTGAATCCTTTCTTGATGCTACAATTTCCTGATCTCCATTTTAAATATTAATATTTTATGTTTGCCAGATGATGTTAGAGGAGGCAGCAAGACATTGCTGTCCTCTCACAGAATTGTTTAGAAGAACCTTGTCTAGCTGTAGTAATGTACAGTGGTTGATCAACCTTCATAATAGTCAAAATAACCAACTAGGGTCAGGATTCCGGGTCCATGGCAGATAACGCCAGATACCATGCATCACAGCTTGGTGAATCCTGGCCTTAGCAGCTATACCTAAAGTAGAACCTGGCTTATCCATGTACAGGGTAATACACAAGCCCCGCCCAGCCTTGAGAAAGCATTGCCCTTGCGAAACGTGCGTCGGCAGTGACGTCATAACGTCAAGGGGGCGGGACCAACGCTCGTGATCGGAGCGCGTCCAGTCCCACACAAGCTCCCCTTCACGGAGCTGTATACTAGCATTTATCTGAAACGAGTTATCTAAGCAGTAACCGGGCTACTATTGATTACACCAAGCATTAGCAATTGGGTGAACAGCTATTCAGCATTGCCACGGTTCCTGTGATTTTTATGCTACCAGTCTCTCGTGCTGTTTTTTTACTTTTTCATGTGTAAGTAGACACTACTTGTGTACTAGTTGTCTCCTTGTATCCACTGTGGCAGCAGTCACCTGTTCTTTGTGCTACTAAGAGGTACACTTCTGAAGGTATCTATTATATTTACACCTAACTGGTGTGTGTAATTGGATCACTGCCAAGACCGTGTCCCCTGTTACTAGCACTAACTAGGGACACTAGTAGTGTTCCCACGATCCGGATTGCCTCACTGTTGGCCACACTTAACAGTCACCTGCATTCAGTGACTGTTTACTATTGTGGATACTTACCGGGTCCACTTATCTTGTGTCACTACATTAGTAGGTTCGTTACACAACTCATACTTACCTGTATGAGAGGCACTCTATAGACCAGGCTAGTGACTGCACCTGTGTCGCCAACTAGCAGATACAGATCCCAGTGGGAGGACTATTCATCTAGCTACACCCTGCACATATCATCAAGGGTGGAAGCTCACACTATACACATGAGATCTGGTATATTTTAACTTCGCTGCGCTTTTTGGCTCAAGATTGAGTCCCACTTACTCTGGCAACCAAGCGTTCCATGTATTTTAGTTGAGTTAATACTCCAATAAAGTTGTGTTTTTAACCCATTCACTCCCCACATCACCATAGAAATTCTCTTTCCTACACACTGTGTTTTGTGCACCTGTATGAGTGCCCTCCATTGGGGTTCTTTCTCTCCCAGTATTAGTTCCGTACATTACCCCAGATAGTAGCACCACAGGGTTTACCTTTAAGCAGTAGCGAGGGTACCTCCTTCCCTTCCCCTCCCCCCCCCCCTTCTTCCCTGAGTTTGTTATCCATGTACAAGTCTGGGAAACACTCGGGCTCTGATCATTTCTATTCTGGAATTCCATCTGCGGCTCTCCAAAGAAAAAAACCCCAACATTACCTACCATAACTACCCATCGTTCACTCGGGGGCTCTTAATTTGCACCACTTTTTGTCAGTTTTGGATTCAGTGGCTTTGTTTGCAGGCTTGATACTGCAGTTCTGTGTCACTTTTACAAAATCTGTAGGCAATTTAACAAAGTGGATGTCTTTCTTAAACAAATTTAATCTTGAGTTCAGTAGCTTTCAATCCTCTCTTCAGGGAATCCCAGCTAGGCAATGTTTTGGGGAAAACCAAGCAATACTTTTATCATAATAAAAACTTTATATAGCACTTTTCTCCCAATGGGACTCAAAGCGCCTCAGTTACAAAAAGGGAAAAATAAGAAAACATTTAAGGTTATAAACGAGACCAAACACATGGAAAAACACAATACAGGATGGGACGGTCCTGTAACTATTAAATGACGGACAGGTTGTGGTTCATGAATTAAATGCCTGGGTAAACATGTAGGTCTTTAGCCTATTTGTATAGATTTCCAGAGAGGAGGCCTCTCAAATTTTACGAGGCAGACTGTTCCAGAGAGTGGGAGCAGCGTGCCTAAAAGCTTGAGTCCCAAAGGAAGTTAAGGAGATTCTGGGAACTGTTAGGAGTCCTTCATCTGCAAATTGAAGTGAGCGAATTGGAAGCTCTTTCAGATAGCTTGGACCATTGTCATGTAGTACTTTGAATGTCAACAAGCCAATCTTGAAATAAATTCGCCATTTTATAGGCAGCCATTGCAGAGAATGGAAAATGAGGGCCATGTGGCTAGGACTGGTCTGGTTAGTTAACCTTGGTGCAGCATTCTGGCATTCAGGCAACACAGCTCTTTTATTTTTTCTCCAGAAGACCCAGGTAGAGTGCATTGCAAAAGTCCAGGTGTGAGGACACAAAGGCATGGACAAGCATAGTGATTCTCGGGGGGGGGGGGGGGTTTATGTGCTTAATCCTGGTGGAAGAATGAAGATTTGATCATGGCTACCTGATGTTTAAGGGTCAAGGACAACACCAAGATTCTGCACACAGAGTTTACAGCTGGGAGTTCCAAGCTTAAGGACAGTGTGTTGACCTACCTGCAGTCTTATCTTCCAGCGGTGACCATCCACCACGAGCACTTCTGGCTTATCATTATTCAACCTCAACCAACTGGCACTCATCCAATCTAGAAGCTCAGGTAAACCTCTATTGAAGACTGATAAGGGGTTCTTAGTGCCTGGTGCAAAGGACAAGCAGAGTTGAGGGTCATCAGCGTAGCAGTGATAACACAGGCCATGTCGTCTGATTATGTCACCTAGTGGCAGCATGTTCACCGTGAACAGGAGATGGGTTTGAACGCTGTTCAAATATACACTATTGAAGATACACTCTGTGACATGCCAGTGAGAGAGGATCTGAATCGGCTGAAAACTGTGCCTCCCAGTCCACAAAACTCAGTCGGGCGCCCCATTAGATCCCATGGTCGACCCTATCAAATGCTGCAGAGGTCAAGGAAGACGAAAATCAGTCACCTGTGTCTTTCGCCATGAGGAGATCATTGTAGCACTCGAACCAGAGCTTATTGAGTACTATGCCATCTTCTGAATCCTGA